>NC_143156.1:18425587-18447122 GCF_041381405.1 Jatropha curcas | reverse complement strand
TGACTGTAAAATGGCTAAGTGGGTGTCGGTGCTCGCAACTTATGATTTAAAATTTGTACAACGAAAGGCGGTGAAAGGCGGAGCCTTGGCTAATCAACTAGCAGAGTTACCAGTCGAAGACCAAATGCCGGAGGTAGAATTTCCTGATGAAGACTTGGTGAACATAGAAAGTGAAGTATGGGAAGTGTATTTCGATGGAGCCTCGAACTACCACAGAAATGGGGTTGGAGTCGTATTCAAAACTCCTTGTGGAGAATACATCCCAATCGCAGTCAAATTAGATTTCGATTGCACCAACAATGAAGCCGAGTATGAAGCTTGCATAAAGGGGTTAGAAGCAGCCCTGGAAAAAGAGATAAAGGTCCTCAAGGTTTTTGGAGATTCTAACTTAATAGTCTCCCAAGCTTTAAGGAAATGGAAAATTAAAGAAGAGCGTTTGGTTCCTTACCTACAACGCTTGGACGAATTGGCTCAGCAATTTGAGGATTTATCCTTCCACTACTTGCCGCGAGCCAAAAATCAGTTCGCAGATGCTCTGGCTACTTTAGCCTCCATGGTCGATGTAGAAGGAGATCGAGTCATTCGACCTTTTACAGTGCGGCTACAGAAACAGCCAGCACATATCATGAATTTGGTTGATGACAAGCCCTGGTACTGGGATATACAGAATTATCTTCAGAATGAAGCTTACCCGGAGGGATCCACCAAGACTGATCAACGGACATTGAGACAGTTAGCATCCGGATATTTCCTTATTGGAGGAGTTCTGTACAAGAGAAGTTGGAGCGGCCTGCACCTAAGATGCGTTGATGAGGGAGAAGCTCAAACCATCATGGATTCCCTACATAATGGGGAGTCTGGTCCACACATGCACGGGATAGCCTTGGCTCGAAAAATCGCGAATTTGGGTTATTACTGGTCGACAATGAATGCAGATTGCGCGAGGCACGCGCAGAAGTGCCACGAATGTCAAGTTTTTGCTAAGTCACAAAGACAGCCTCCGGTCAATCTGAATCCCATTTCTTCACCATGGCCTTTCACGACTTGGGGCATAGATGTGATCGGAAAAATCCACCCGCAGGCTTCTAACGGTCACCAATTCATCCTGGTTGCTGTTGATTATTTCACTAAGTGGATTGAGGCAGCCTCTTATTCAGTTTTAAATGCCAAGAAGGCAGCACAGTTTGTCCGTACTAACATCCTTTGTCGGTACGGAACACCATTCGAGATCATCACGGATAATGGGTCTCACTTTCAGAGTGAATTTTCTAATTTGTTGAAAGAAACGAGAATTCAACATCATAAGTCCTCACCCTATCGTCCACAAACAAATGGGGCTGTAGAAGCTGCAAATAAGGCTATAAAAGTCATTTTGCAGAAGACAATTAAAAAGCACAAAGCTTGGCATGAACAGTTACCGAATGCCTTATGGGGATATAGGACTTCAATTAGAACACCTACTGGGGCAACCCCGTATTCCTTAGTATATGGCATGGAAGCAGTATTGCCTATTGAGCTGGAAGTTCAGTCGGTGAGGGTTATCCGAGAAAGCCAGATCAGTGAAGCAAATTGGGCTGAGAATTATCATTTGCAGCTCTTGGGTATGGATGAAAAGCGATTGCGAGCAATCCACCAAACTCAAGTTTATCAAAGAAGAATGGCGCGACATTTTAACAAGAAGGTCAAAGACCGGAAACTGGAAGAAGGTTGTTTGGTTCTGAAGGAAATTAGACAACCGGTCATAGATCCACGGGGGAAGTTCCGTCCTCATTGGGCTGGACCGTATGTGTTGAAGAAGATCTTGTCAGGCGGAGCCGTTATTTTGACTGATTTGGATGGCTTGGAATTCACTAATCCATGTAATTTAGATCAGTTAAAAAGATATTTTGTGTAAATTGTAATCATTTGCATAATGTAAAACGAACTACATTAGACCTGATTCTCTTCGGAAAAAAGAAATTATATATCGGAGATATGTAGGCAGCCCTCATTGGGTACGGTCTAATCATTAATAAAAAAAAACATACCATTTCATGATTCTTTCTTTTTTGCCGATAATAATAAAAAAAAAAAGAAAAAAAAACCCGCTAAGTTGAAAACCCGAAAGGGCGGCTTAGGCAAAAATCGGGGCCCGCTAAGTTGAAAACCCGAAAAGGGCGGCTTAGGCAAAAATGGGTAGCTCGCTAAGTTGAAAACCCGAAAGGGCGGCTTAGGCAAAAATCAGAGCTTGAATAAATAAAGTTGGAAAATGCTTAGAAAGCTTAAAAGTCAAATGACATGCCCAATTGAAAGCAATAAAGGCAAACAGTCTAAAATCAAGCAGAAAACTAAAGAAAGTAGAGTCCAAGTCCAAATAAAATATACATCCAAAGTCCAAAGCCAAAATACCGAAAAGAGTCAAAAAAAAAAAAAAAAAAAAAAAAAAAACCCAAAAAGCCCATAAAAGTCTAAGTGCCCCGTCGCCTCCGTGGGGCAACGTCTTCCGAGTCATCTTTAACTCCCGAACTCTCTCCAACATTTCCTGTCTGGGGAGCCAACAGAATCTCCTCATCAGTCCCAGCCTCATTACCAGCGTCAGCCTGAGTCCAACCTTCAAGTACACTCAGCAGTGCGTTCCTCCTCAGCTTCTCAACTGGCCAGACAATGGTCATAAACCAAGACCGGTACTCAGGAGAAGTCTGAATACCAGCAGGATTAGGTGAAGGTCTAACCATATGATGGTCCCTAACCCAGGCCCTAAGGACGGCTCGAGTAACTCCCGGAGTGATGGCTGAATCAGCTAGGGAATCATCCATGGTCGGAACAGTCTGGTCTATCCCCATCTGTCTCAGAACGCGCGAAGCACAGTACCAGGTGCAATGTGTAAGGCCCAACAGGTAAACCTGAGTATGGCGGAAGCTAACCTGAATAAACCGGTTGATATCATACCAAGGTACGAACCACAACACCTCGTCTGGACCTAATTCAATTAACCATGAAGTCCACGCATCAACGGACGGGTATGTAATCAAAATCTTCCGCATACGATACTGGACAGGGTTATAGGGCAATAAAGTTGGAGCAGCAACCACTTGGAGGTGGTCCTTCAACCAAACCTAAGTAATGGATCCTTTCTATTACAAAGGAATGAATCAAAACAAAAAAATATAGGGAAAAGAAGAGAGGAGAAGTACCTGGAGAATAATCAGGGAAACCGTCCAGTCCTCGAAGCCTAAAGCAGCTCTGTCAAGGCTCCTGATAGTTTCTGCTAGCACAATGCCACCAATGCAACCCATGTCCTCCATTTGTCGAATCATAGGACAAAATCGCAGATCCCCGAAGCCTGGATCCTTGTTAAACAAGAAACCAGATAATAAGCAGAATACAAAGGCCCGCATCCTAAGCCTCATCTGGTCTGGGTCATCCAAACGGACCTCTGAAAATTCATCAATCAGGGGCATCAGAATCGCCTTCTGGTCGTCCACAATCATGGCCTTAGCTTGTGGCCGGCTGAATTGAAATAAATTTTCAAATGACCGAACATACCCAACTTTAACCTCATGCCTGACTAAAGGGGCATTAGGGTCACACCCTATGATAGCACAAAACTCCTCGAAAAGAGGACACATCTCCTCCATCATGGCCCCAAACCGAAAAACGTGGGCCTCAGGGTCCCAGAGTCTAAGAGGATGTTACAGTTCTCCCCTCCTAAATAAAAACTTCGTCCCGAAGTTTACCTGTTGTGAACAAATGCGGATACTGTTGTCGCATGGTTTCTTCTGCTTCCCAAGTTGCTTCTTCTGTCTTATGATTCCTCCAAAGAACTTTCACCAATGCTATTTTCTTGTTCCGCAATTCTTTAGTTTCTCTGGCTAGAATCTGAACTGGTTCTTCTTCATAAGTAAGATCCGGCTGAATATCAATCTCTTCCGCTGATAACACATGTGAGGGATCTGATCTGTATCTCCTTAACATTGATACATGAAAGACATTATGAATTCGATCTAAGGTCGGAGGTAATGCTAGGCAATAGGCTAATGGTCCTACGCGTTCAACAATCTCGTATGGACCAATGAACCTAGGACTTAGCTTACCCTTCTGTCCAAACCTTAAGATCTTTTTCCATGGTGAAACTTTCAAAAATACTTTATCCCCAACCGAATACTCAATATCCTTTCTTTTTAAATCAGCATAGGACTTTTGTCGATCACTTGCTTCTTTCAGCCGTTTTCTTATGATGTCCACTTTCTCTTCTGTGTCTCTAACCAAATCTGGACCCAAAATCTTCTTCTCACTAAGTTCTGTCCAACATACAGGTGTCCTGCATCTTCTACCATACAATGCTTCATATGGTGCCATCTTGATGCTCGCTTGATAGCTGTTGTTGTAGGCAAACTCCATGAGAGATACATATCTGTCCCAACTGCCTTCAAATTCGATAACACATGATCTCAACATGTCTTCCAGGATTTGAATCACTCTCTCTGATTGCCCATCTGTCTGCGGATGAAATGCAGTGCTGAAATGCAGTTTCGTTCCTAATGCTTCTTGAAGTTTACCCCAGAACTTCGATGTAAACCTTGGATCACGATCAGAGATAATGGATAATGGAACTCCGTGTAGTCGAACTATCTCACTAACATAAAGTTCTGCTAACTTATCCAGAGAATAGTCCGTCCTGACTGGTAGGAAGTGAGCTGACTTGGTTAATCTGTCCACAATTACCCATACTGCATCATGCTTCCGCTGTGTCTGAGGTAAGCCAGTAACAAAGTCCATCGTGATCTGATCCCACTTCCATGTTGGCACTGTTATTGGATGAAGCAACCCAGATGGCAGTTGATGTTCTGCTTTTACTTGTTGACATGTTAAACATCTTGTTATAACATCTCCGATGTCTCTTTTCATGCCTGGCCACCAGTAGCCCTTCTTCAAATCTTGATACATCTTGGTACTACCTGGATGCATTGTATATGGACTGTTATGAGCTTCATGCAGAATCCTTTGTCTGATCTCCCCTGTCTGTGGGACAACAACTCTGTCTTCAGAGAACAATATACCATTGGTATCTAATCTAAATTTCCTACCATGGTCTTCCTGTACTTGTTTAACCCATAGTGCTATTTGTGCATCTTTCTTCTGTGCTTCTGCAACTTCCTGAATCCAAGATGGCTGGACTTGCATCTGTGCTAGAATAACTCCCTGCTGTTGCAACTCCATGGTAATTCTCATTAAGCTCAAAGCATACAAGGATTTCCGGCTAAGGGCATCCGCTACCACATTAGCTTTGCCCGGATGATAATTAATGACATAATCATAATTAGCCAGAATCTGCATCCACTTCCGTTGTCTTGAATTCAAGTCCTTCTGTGTTGGTAAGTACTTTAAACTCTGATGATCTGTGTAAATGTAACACTTTTCACCATACAGATAATGCCGCCATACTTTAAATGCTAGAACAATGGCTGCTAGTTCTAAATCATGGGTTGGATAATTCAATTCATGTGGCTTCAATTGTCTGGATACATAAGCCACTACTTTCCTATCTTGCATGAGCACACATCCTAACCCAGTATGAGAGGCATCACTGTAAATCTCAAAGTCTTTACCTGACACTGGCTGAGTTAACACTGGTGCTTCCGTCAACGTTCTCTTCAAAGTGTCAAAACTCTGCTGACATCTATTATCCCAGTGGAATACAACCTCTTTCTTCAACAGTCTGGTTAAAGGTGATGCAATGATGGAGAATCCCTTTACAAACCTTCTGTAATAACCGGCTAAACCCAGAAAACTTCGAACTTCTATGACATTCCTGGGTGGTCTCCAATCAACAATAGCTTCAATCTTCTTAGGATCCACTCTGATACCCTCTGATGATACCACATGTCCTAAGAAAGAGACTTCTTCTAGCCAAAATTCACACTTACTGAGTTTAGCATACAGTTGTTTATCTCTCAATGTCTGAAGTACAATGCGCAAATGCTTATCATGTTCTACCCTGTCTCTGGAGTAGACCAAAATATCATCTATAAACATCACCACAAACTGATCCAGGTATGAATGAAACACGCGGTTCATGAGATCCATGAAAACCGCCAGTGCATTTGTGAGACCGAATGGCATTACTAAAAATTCATAGTGACCATATCGGGTCCTAAATGCAGTCTTGGAGATATCTTCCTCCTTTATCCGCAACTGGTGGTATCCTGACCTGAGGTCAATCTTAGAAAACATACCTGCACCTTTTAACTGATCAAACAAATCATCGATGCGAGGCAATGGATACTTATTCTTAATTGTCAGTTTATTCAGCTGTCTGTAATCAATGCACAATCTGAATGATCCATCTTTCTTCTTAACAAATAATACCGGTGCTCCCCAAGGTGATACACTGGGTCTGATAAAGCCTTTATCCAATAACTCCTGCAGCTGAATCTTTAACTCTTTTAACTCTGCTGGTGCCATTCTGTAAGGTGCAATAGATACTGGTGCTGCTCCAGGATAGACATCTATGGCAAACTCCACTTCCCTCCTTGGTGGTACCCCTGGTAACTCATCTGGAAATACATCTGGATAATCACACACTGTTGGTATGTCTTCCACTTTCGACTTTTCTTTCTCTGCGTGTAATGCACATACCAAGTATGCTTCACAACCCTTTTGTATGAATCTCTTTGCTGCTATAGCTGATATCACAGTACCCAGAAAATCTCGCCGCTTCCCGACTACTGTAATCTCTTCCCCTGCTGGTGTATATACTGTCACTCTTTTCTTTGCACAATCAACTAGAGCATTATGTCTAGATAGCCAATCCATACCCAGAATAACATCAAATTCTCTAAATGGCAACTCCATAAGGTCTCCTGGAAATTCCTTTCCATGGATAACAATTGGACAGTCTTTGATCACTGTGTGAGTTATTACTACATCTCCTAATGGATTGGTAACCAACATACCCTGACCCACATGTGCAACCGCTAACCCTTTAACCCAGGGTGTAGGCACACTAAGGTATGAATGAGATGAGCCAGGATCAATTAAAGCATAAACTCCATGATCACATAAAGAAAACTCACCAACTATGACATCTGGAGCTTCCTCATCTTCTCTGGCTCGCATGGCATAAACCCTGGCTGGACCCCTGGTATCAGGCCTGTCCACTGTCTCTGACTGTTGTCTCTGCACTCCGGAGGTCTCGCCTCGACCTCGGCCTGCTATGAACGGCGTAGGAAGTCTTGCCCTTTTAGGACAATCCTTCTTCTGATGGTCTGAGGCTCCGCATGTCAAACATTTACCGGTCACGAACCAACAATCTCCACCATGTCGTCTGCCACAATGCTCACAAGGTGAATTAGTATAACCGGCTGACTCTGCACCTCTACCGGTGCCTCTACCAGTTCCTCTGCCTGAACCTCGACTACCACCGGCAGAACTAGCCATAACTGATGCCGCTGGTGCGTTAGCACCCCTAGCTATGCCTTGGCTAAAAGGAGGCCTAGAACCAGCTGAACTACTAGCACCTCTGAATCTCTTGCTCTCCGGCTGATGTGTACTCGGTGCACTCGGAGTCTGATCTCTTCTTTGCTGAGACCGCTGGCGTCTAGTACGCTGATTAGCCTGAATTCGCTCTATCTCTTGAGCTGCCTCTACCAAGGCTGAGAATTCTCTGAATCTGGAAGCTACCACTCCCATCTGAATCTCATCATTTAGACCTTCTTGGAACTTTTTACACCTTTCGGCTTCTGTAGCCACTATCTGTTTACCATACCTGCTTAGTCTGGTGAATTCTCTTTCATATTCAATTACAGACATTCTGTTCTGTCACAGGTATAAGAACTCCTTCCTTCTCGCATCTAGATAAGCCTCGGTGATGAACTTCTTCTTGAATTCATCCAAGAAGAATTGCCAAGTCCGCTGATCTGCTGTTACTCTCTGTTGCACAGTGGTCCACCATGTATATGCCTCTTCTATCAGCAATGAAGTGGCACAAACCAACTTGTCTTCTGCTGTACACTGCAATTGTTCTAGGACTCTCGATGTCCCATCTAGCCAGTACTCAGCTACTTCGGGACTATCATCTTTGCTCGCTTTGAATTCCTTTGCACCATATTTTCTAAGCTTCTCCAATGGGGGTTTTCTCTCTCTTTCTACTATTACGGGTGCTTGAGGCATCACCCCTGCAATCTATCGAAAAGTGTCTGCCAGTTGCTTTAACAACACCTCTTGACCTGGTGCTGCTGGAGCCTCACCCTCCACTGCTCTGGAGGCGTGTGACTCACTCTCTCCTTCTTGTGACATCCTCCTAAAAGAACAACAACTGCTTAGTTCATCAGGGTAGTCATGGCATGTACATATACTGACTTATGCATGCAAGCCCGGGGAAATGAAACCTAAGGCTCTGATACCAAAATTTGTAACACCCCTTCCCGGTCCACCCGTTAACCCGAATGAACCGAGTCGAGACGTTACAAACTGGTTGACTAAATGTTCTGACATGCTGATGTCATAATGGTTACTGACTATTTTATGATACAGAAGTTGTTTACATTCATAATGTAATGAATATAGACATAACATGATACTAGTTTACAAAATGAAATGGGCCCAACTGTGTGCCCTGTACATGCCATGAAAGGAATATAAAAAGATACATATCAAATGAGAAGCTACCCTGAAGACTGAGTCTTCTACAGATGAACTGCTGCAGTTGTACGCTGACGCTCTAGACCAGTCTCAAAAACCTGCGAGTTAAACAGGTAACTCGCTGAGCTATACGAGCCCAGTGGATATCTCAACATAGAAAGAAGTAATTAAGCACATACACGTATAGCAAGAACCATGTAAACACATATGGCACAAACAATCACCCGTATTATGATAATGTCATTTTACCTTGATGATCTTTCTTTCTATATATGATACTGTATGATTTATGTAATGTTATGTCAAGATATCGATATGGCTCCATAAGGTTATAGTGAAACCGTAGTGATAAGTGTAATAAACTGTATGAATACTGTATGCTTGGCTGCTATGGCCTGTATAATCATATCCACTCAACGGCCTGTAGCCGGAGTTCCAAACTGTATGGGGCGCAGATCTGCTATTCTATGTCGCGACATAGCCTTATCTACATGGTTTCTACCTAACCTCAATGGAGCTTATTATGTACATGTCAATAATATAACACCATAACACATAAATGGTTGCACAACTTCATAGTTCATCATGTGGATTTGATTTCACATCATATGAATGCTTGTATGTTGTTTTAATTCATGTTCTTATGTTGTATTTTTGTTGTAAAATGATTGGATGCATGCATGTTGAGCAAAGGAATGTAATTACATAGCAAATGAAAGGCAAAAGAGTGTCACAGCATAAGGCGCGAGCGCGCCTTGCAACATCGCGAGCGCGAGAATCGCGACTGAGAGTCAGAGGGTTTCTGGCTCAAGTCGCGACCGCGTATGTGAAAGTCGCGAGCGCGACTTGTGCATCCTGAGAGTCAGTGTGTTTCTGGCTGAAGTCGCGACCGCGCAACACAAGTCGCGAGCGCGAGATGAAGTCGCGAGCGCGCTTGTGTGATTCGCGAGCGCGAGATGCGCACACTGAGAGTCAGAGAGCTTCTGGCCAAAGTCACGACCGCGCATGTGATCCTTGCGAGCGCGAGTTGTGCAATTGAGAGTCAGAGAGCTACCTGACTCAAGTCGCTAGCGCGTAATGGGAAGTCGCGAGCGCGACGTGCTTTCCAGCATGCGCGAGCGCGCGACGTGATTCTATGCAGTCTGTATTCTTTTGGCCATAACTCTTAATAGCTAACTCCAAATTGAGTGATTCAAAAACGCGTGTAAAGCTAACACAAAAAGGAACAAATAACTCTTCTATGACAATTCCTAATTCCATCATTAAATGGGTTCAACATCAAGATGAAGTTGCTGGTAAAATTTCCAGCAAACTCTGTTTCCACTTCATATATTCATCCCCTGTTTTCACATCATATCCAATCTTCTCACGCAACAATAAGCAACATATCATCTCACTAGCAACACACCACACAATTTACATGCAAAGAAAATAGTAAACAACATGAGATATCAAACCTTGACGTCAAAAAGCTTGAACTCTGTTTCAGCTTCTCTTCTCTGCAACTTTTGAACTTTCTTCTCCTATACACAAGAATTCTCATAACTCATCTCCAATATAACTAAAGTAAAGATTGAATAACCTTTAACTTCAAGGAATTCTACTTACTTGGAGTGGACTTAATACGTAACTTGCATGAAAAGTGCAACGAAATGGAAGGGAAACGTAAGAAGAAAATGAAAAACGTGAAAATGGGAAAGTGAGTTGATAAGGACGGGTAGTCTCTAGATGAAATGACTTGGCTGTGTCAACTCTCTCATTGGTACCTCAAGTGTACAAAGGCTACAACTTAATACCCAAGCTGTATATTTTCATGCAAACAAGTCCTAACCTTTATATGCAAATAAGTCCACTTCTAATCTCTTTCTACCCCAACCAGGTTTGGTTCAATCCAACTCAACTCAAGAGGATGTTACAGGCCGAGTGGCTAGGGCCGGCTTGAGATGAACCTTCAGCCCGAGTAGAAGAAGAAGGATCAGTCGTAGGCCTCCTCTTTGAAGTCCTACTCGAAGAACCCGCGGCCCGAGAAGAGCGGGTGGCGGGCGGATGGAAAGGAGCTGATCTCTGAAAATTGTCAAGCCGCGATCCAATAGGCTGCATCAGAAAGAGTCTGCAGAACTCAGCATAATCTCCCTCCAAGATGAACTCTCCATACGGAATACCCTCAGTATGCGCATCGGTAAGAGTCATCCGCCTGCCCGCTCGCATGTCCCCGGGAGGAGGATAAGGGATGGAACGACAGCCTCTTATTTGAAAGTCTACTCTCTCGCCCAAGTAATATCGTCTCAGGACGGGATGCGACAGGATCACCCTCCGCCGAGACAAGTCATCCGACCGCTGGAAATGAGGATCAACCTGGATCCAGCTCTGTAGGCGAATGGCCATCGCCCCCACCTCAACCTAAAAAAAGATGCAAATATGTTGATAAATCTTTTTTATTCAACGTATTCAAGAATTACTGAACACATACCTGCGCCGGGCTACACGTATCAAAAAAGGTTCTCAGGTCTTTTAGCGAGTGCTTATGCCGACTGGTATGAAGGTTTGTTCGGTACCATCTCCAAGCCAAAGGTACCAGCCCTAATCCGAGATCTACATGAATCTGCTCCAGGCGAGTGTAAGGAAAATACTCAAATGCCCAAATCTGCAACAAAGAAGAAACGAGAGTCAAAAGAGGGCTAATAAAATAGAAAAATATACAGAATGTTCTTCGCATTACCTCCCAGAAGTAATAGGTCCCGCTAAGTTTACAGTGGCTCCGACTCAGATCACACATGTCATCATACATACGGCCCAGAATAGCGCCGGCCCAGTCGTACTCCGTGAGATGGGCTAGGTTTTCTAAACTCTTCAAGATAGAAGGATTAAACCTTTATTTCCTGTTGGACCAAAAGGTCGAAGCAAACATCAGCAACAAAGTGAATCTGGCCACCTGAGTAGCCGTCAGCTCTCCCCGCCTATGTCTAGCATAAATGCCAGGGGCTTGGAGATATAGCCAGCGCCTGGAAACACTCAAAGCTGGAGTAGCAGAGCCTGGCCCGACAATCCGAGGCAGGTCTATACCAATCAATTCCGCCATCCGATCAGGGGAAATCTCTGTCCTCCAGTCATCATATAATTCAATCGTCCGAATACCAAAAGGGATTCCGGTAATCACAGAAAAATCCACAGGGGTCATTGTCATCTCGCCCCAAGAAAAATGAAAAGTGTTAGTAGTGTCCCACCATCTCTCGGCCAAAGCACCCAGCAACTCCTTGTGGCTATTTCGGCCAGCATCAAAATGCCTCAAGTAACCCAGACGGGACGGATTGATGATTGCCCCGACCGGGTGGCTCGGATCCAATATCTCGATCGGGATTTCGGACATAGAATTCTCAGCCACATCCAATTTAATGTAAGGATCCTAAAAGGTAAAGTAATATAAGAATTGTCCCTTGGTTCTTTACTAAGGATAATATCTTAGCATGCATACTAATAAAACAGCAAATACAGAAAATAAAAATTCACAATTCAGCCACAGAGGCCCGAGAATCACAATTCGGCCGCAGAGGCCCAAAATTCACAAATTCGGCCTAAGGCCCGAAAATCACACTCTGGCCATAGAGGCCCGACAATTCACAATTCGGCCTAAGACCCGAAAAGCACATTCAGGCCACGAAGGCCCAAAGTTCTCTTTCTGGCCACAGGAGGCCCGAAAAATCACAATCCCCATTTTGTCAGCCCCTAAAAAAAAAAAAAAAAAAAAAAAAAAAAAAAAAAAAAGGGAGGCGTACCTGGGCGAAGATGCCTGTTACGGAGGCGTGAGTGTTAGCGTCCGCCGTAAGGTTGACCTCGTCAAGCGAGATCCCCAGAGACCCCAGGTACTCCTCACCGCTCAGATCAGAGGAAGCCATGAACAAAAAAAAAAAAGAATTTTGGAGCTTTAGAAGTTGAGAGATTTTGAGAGAGTTCCTTAGGTTAGAAAGTTTAGAATGAATGAAAATGAGTTTTTTTCAAGCTATTTATAAGCAAATAGTCAAGAGGCGGGTCTTCTGGACGCGTCTAGTTTTCGCCTACAAAATTTGCGTTTCAGACAACCACCGACTCCCATAAATCATTTTTATGGTCGACGGTGGGGGGCAACTGTGAATACCCAAATTTTGAGGCTCAGAAAGCCTGTTTTCCCGGACTGCAAACAGTCCGGCCGGACCGGAAGCTATTTCGGAAGTTCACCGAAAATATGTCAATATGGTACTTAAAACGTCCGGAATGTCGCGAGGATCGCGGAATAGGTCCCGGAATATTTTTCGGAGGTCCGGAACTCCCAAAAAGGCCCCCGGAGCGAGGCACGGTGTCCACACCGGCCACGGCGACGCCGGCCGCCGGACACGGCGGCGCCTGCCGCCGGCCACGGCGGAGCCGGCCGCCGGGCACGGCGGCAGCAGCCGCCCAGCCTGGGCGGCACCTGCCGCCCCACTGCCTGGGCGAGGCCTGCCGCCCCGCGCGCGCGGGGCCTGCCGCCCAGCGCGCGCGGGGCCTGTCGCCCCGCGCGGGCGGGGCCTGCCGCCCCGCGCGCGCGGGGCCTGTCGCCCCGCGCGGGCGAGGCGTGCCGCCCAGCGCCCGCGGGGCCTGTTGCCCCACGCAGGCGGGGCCTGATCCCCCACCCCCCTGGGCGGCACCTGCCGCCCAGCTGGGGCGACACCTGCCGCCCAGACCGGGCGGGGCCTGCCGCCCCACCGACTGGGCGGCAGCTGCCGCGCTCCCAGGCGGCACCCCCCGCCCAGCGTGGGCGGGGCCTGCCGCCCCACCGACAGGGCGGCACCTGCCGCCCGGGACCCGAAAATGGCCTATAAATAGGCCATTTTCAGCCTATTTCTGGTGCGCCTTGTCTGTTTTGATAGACGAAACCCTCTCTCTCTCACGCTCTTTGCGTCCTTCTTTGCTGCTTTTTGCATTTTAATTTAATTTTTATTGCATTTTTATCGTGATATTTGGACATTAAAATTGAACAAATTAAAATTAATTAATATTTCCTAAGCGAGGAGCTTAACCTGGAGTTAAGAAGCGGTCGCCGATTAAATCAGGTATGTAAACAAAACTCTGCCTATTTAATTTTAGCATTTCATGCATATTTCTCTTCTACTCTTAATAATTCTACAATTGCATAAATGCATCCACGTCATTTTTTTGGTAAATAAACTGCTTCGATAAAAACAAACATGATTAAGCTTAACGCCCGATTAATTAATAATCGTGGTAGTTAAGCTTAAATCCGACAATATTGGCTAAAGAGCCTAGTTAATTAATAACTACGGTTCAATCGCCTTATTTCGAACAAATCTGGCTAAAAGTCCAATTAATTAATAATTGCGGCTAAAAGCCTTAATCAATCGCGTTTTGGCAACAAATTGCCTACAGTTTAATCAATCACAATTTTGGCAACAAATCGCCTAAATCGACATATTTTGGCCAAATGCCTTAAAATCAACACTTTCGAGCGACAAATCGCCTAAATGAATCATTTTGGCACAAGTGCCTTAAAATCAACACTTTTGAGCGACAAATCGCTTAAATGAACCATTTTGGCGCAAATGCCTTAAAATCAACACTTTCGAGCGACAAATCGCTTAAATGAATCATTTTGACACAAATGCCTTAAAATCAATTACTTTGGCGACAATCGCCCAATCACATCGTTTTGGCAAACAAATTGCCTAAATCACATCATTTTGGCTAAAAGCCTCAAAATCAACCATTTTGGCGACAATCGCCTAAATTACACATTTTAGCAAACGAATTGCTTAAATCAACCCTTTTTCAGCTCGAAGCCTTAAAATCAATCAATTTCGGCTCAGAGCCTTAAAATCAACGATTTTGGCGACAAATCGCTCGACAAAAATCATTTTCGGCAATAATAAGCCCGAACACCAATTTTGGCAAGAATAAGCCCAAATCAACTCTTTTGGCTAAAAGCCTCAAAATGAATCTTTTGGCAATAAACACCTAAATCAATCAATCTTTCAGGCAAAATGCCTAAACAAAATGCACAAAGCATACACACACTCATGCACAAAGCATACACACACTCATGCACAAAGCATACACACTCATGCACAAAGCATACACACACTCATGCACAAAGCATACACACTCATGCACAAAGCATACACACTCATGCATCAAGCATACACCTTCAAAGCCCTTCAAAGAAGGCCTATCGAACTACGTTGACTTTGATCTTCCATTCAAACGGAAGTACGTAGGCACGTTCGATATTTCACCCCGGGCGGCAAGTCGAAATCATTTAAACATTAAAATTAGTCAAATTGCATCATTCACCCTGCAAAACATTCATCCATCGGTCAGTTCGTCAGCATGACATAGTCTCGGGATCCATCTCGGGTTTGTAGACCATGCCCTAATCATTGGGTAATTAATCTAGTAATTAGGTTAATTAAGATTGGAGTCACTTAGGGTTTTTTCCTAGTTTACCCTGAAATAATTAAACAAGGTGGCGACTCATACATTCACGTGCATTTCTGTCCTTAGTCACATGCATTCATATGCCAGTGATGTTTAAGGGAGGGGTTCACATGGTACGAACGAAATGTGCTGCTTTCTTGGCATTCAAGACCGAATAGGAGGCTGCCTCAATCCACTTAGTAAAGTAATCAACAGCAACCAGGATGAATTGATGGCCATTGGAAGTGTAACGCCCCAAAATTTTCGAATCTTAAAATAATATTATTTTATCGGATCATGAATGGTGCTACAGAAAGGGGGATGATATTTTATTTAGATCCGAGGAAGATATTGAGTATGATTAACTATGAATGGGTAGTGATTTACCAGTCTATGAATAGTACCACCGGTCTGTGAATAGTACTACCGGTCCGGGAGTCGGTATTATTTTGCTCCGGAAAAATTACTATATATGTTTTATATTTTCTTTAATATTTTTTGGAGTATGTATGCATGATTTTTATATGGGTAGAAAGTAAGTAATGAATATTTTTGGAGAATTTAGATAATTAGTGAATAGTGAATTATGATGCTTTATTAATTAAGGAAATTTGAGGAATAATTTTTATGGAGTAATTTGAGAAATTTGTGGAGATAAATAATATTGTGAAGGAATTGAATTGGAGAATATTTTTAGCCATTAGATGAGCTTAATCTTAGCCATCCAATTATGGGGAAAAGACCAAAATACCCTTTGATCACTTTATAAGGTCAACTTCAATTATTGAGCAACCACTTTTTCTCTTCTTCTTCTTCTCTTCAACGCCACTTCCTCTTCTTCTTCTCTTCTTTGTTTTTCTTCACTTCTTACTTGTTAAATCCACCAAATTAAACCCACCCAACTTGATTTAAGTAATTAATCTTAGAGAATTAAGCTTGAGAAGTGATTTGTGGTGATTAGTTTCAAGAAATTTGGAGATTCTCTACTTAAGCCAAAGGTTGGGGAAACCTCTACCATGGAGTAAAGGCAAAGTTAGAGCTTAGAAAGCTTTAATTTAAGCTTGCTAAAGCTTATTTTTAAGGTTAGTGTTCATAAACACACTTACCTTACTTGAATTTTTGATTTTGTGCATTTATGCTATCATACATGTATTTTGGGATTTTGGTATGAAATGATTGATTTGTTGAACTTTGGTTGCAATAACATGCTCTTGGGTGATGTTTGATGAGTATTTAGTATGTGGTAGAAATTTCTACCTTGTATCTTTGTTGTTCATATTTTTTTTCATGGTTAAAGTAAGCTGAATTTTGGAAAAAAGTTTTATTGGGTGAGATTAAGGACTAGTTTTCGACCATTTCTATTTTCTATTTGTGTCTGAGTTCTTCATAAAAGTTGTAGGTCTACTTCTTAGCTTTCCAACCCATCCTCTTGTGTCCCATTTGGAGATACATAGCTCAACTTATGGCTGAAATACCTAAACTGACTCTGTTATGTCGGGCCACATGCATCACTGAATTGAGTGCCCATTTTGACCACTATAATGACAAGATTTGGTTCTGAGGTCTTCATGAAAGTTGTTGCCCTGTGTCTTGAGACTTCCCTGGTTCTAGATTGGTTTAATTTGAGTGTTTGGTGAAGTAGGAATGTAATAAACATTGGACATAGTTCTGCTGAATCGGGTCTGGACTGTTGGTCTGTGTTCCTAGCTTCTGTTTACCATCTTCCACATTGAACTGGGCTATGGTCCCTTCATAACCGTTGTAGCATTTTGTCTTAGCTTTCTAATGAATCTAACTTCGTTCAATTTGGAGACCTATAACTCAAGTTATGTCTTAAAAACACAGCAAAGGTCAAGAATATTTTAATGCTGGAAATTTCCTATGCCTTGACTCATAGGTTTATTTGGATAAATGTATGTATGAATCATGTGTGATGAGGTTCTCTTGATTATTTGTATGTTTGAGGATTGATTTGACAAAAATAAGATATAAGGTTGAAAAGTGGTATTGTGGATATGTTTAAATGGATATAAATGGGAAAAATTGTTGGAAATTTTGGGATAAAGTGTGGAATTAGATAATGCATGATGAGGATAGAAATGGATACCTTGGTGCATAAGAGTTATGTTAGTATGCTTGGTTGGAGAAGGAAATTCCTCCCCTTGGTTTTCATTAAGAGGCCAAACCACTCTAGGGTGGTAAGGCTTACTTAATTTTTTTTTTTTTTTTTTGTATGGTATGCTATCTACATATCTATGACATAAGTATGATTATTTTGATAACTTTCATATTTTTAGAGTTTAAAAAAAAAAGGGTATTTAAGGTGTATGTGCTTTGAATTTTACATATGTAAGGTATGATTTTTTTTTATGATAAGAAGTTTCTTATGATAAATTTCATTATGATGTTAAGAAAGTTTTAAAAGAAAATGAATTTATGAGAAATTTTCCTATATTAAGTATATATATCTATATATATATTTTCAATATTTCCTTTGAAGAACGTGGTAATTTTTGTAAGTTGTAAGTTGAGAAATTTGAAATGATGGGTATTAAGTAATGAAGAGGTTTTGATTAAGAATTATTGCTTTTGTGAAAGAATGATTTTGATTTGGGCTCTACTATGCATGATTGAAACGTGGTATGATGAGATTGATTTTGTTATGTGAAGCTATGATCATATGCTAGGGTTATCAGCCCTTATAAATAGGCAGACGCGCTTATTTGTGTGATGGGGGTGGTGCTTTCGTAGGCCACAGTGGTGCTTTCAGAGGCCACAAATGTGTGATGGGGGTAGTGCTTTCATAGGCCACGGTGGTGCTTTCACAGGCCACGATTGTGTGATGGGGGTGGTGCTTTCATAGGCCACGATTGTGTGATGAGGGTGGCGCTAACATAGGCCACGATCAAATCTGCTTATGTTCATTCTATATTAGTACGAGCCTTAACTAAAGAATTAACATATTTGTATTTATAATCGTCTTATTACTTTCAAAGTATTTGAATTAAACGAATGAGATCATATTATTTTAGTAAACCTTACTTTGGAAATTAATGATTATGTTATCAAATGAATTTTCAAAGCATGATATTTCGGTACATGGTTTTAAACATAAATAGTATATGTATTGGTACAATAAATGTGCAAGTAATGAATTTATGAGTTGAAAGAATTAAATTCTTTATGTTATTAATTAATAGTTTATTTGATATTTCTTTTCCTATAAATGTACATGTATGTTGAAATTTAATGATTTTATGTCATTTGTGTTTTAAGTAAGTTGTCATCATAACTTTAGTAAGTATGTGAATTATGAGCACCACTGAGTTTTATACTCAGCGCGTTGATTTTTATCACACGCAGGTTAAAGACTGTGGTTGCTGCTTGAAGACTAGAAGAGTAGCATCAGGGCAGAAGTGACTATTGTGGTAGTAGTAGATTGAGATTTATGTACTTAAGAACTATGGCATGTATAAGTATTATATTTTCAGAGATTGTATTATTTGAATTATAACTTAAGCATGTAATTAGCAATTATGTTGGTGTCTATATTCGGAGATAAGCATAAGATTCATTAAATGATTGAATATAAAATATTTCAAGAGAGTTGGTATGATTAGTTTATTAAGACTTGATATATATACTGAATGCAATTAATTGATGAATATTAAACTACTATTGAGGATTTATATAATTATGAAAATATAGAAGTGTTGTTGTGTTATGATGATTATGTGGAGATGTTGGGAGTTTGGAGTTTAATTGGGAGTGTTTTGTATTCACATGTTTGGCGAGCTCAGTTTTTAAAAGGGAAATTCTTACAGTATTTATATAGGATTTTTCCCAATCTATTTTTTAAAAAAAAAAAGAGAGATGAAAACGAAATGAAATGATTATCTATAAAAAAAAAAAAAATTACTCGCTACACTTGTGAATACTCAATTACTTCTAATTCATAATCTTATTTAATGATTTGTATGTTCAGTTAGGACGGTGTCTTCGGCACCGAATGTGGCATCCGTCGTCGGGTCTCACGGGACTCGGCGGAGGGTGTTACATTTAGTGGTATCAGAGCATAGGTTTAGGCGGTTCTAGGTTTATATTTGATTTAAGGAATATAAGTAATTAAGTGAAGATATATGTTATATATGTTTGATAAGTAATTTGACTCTGTAGCGGATCTTCTATGAATTGGTATTGGAGATAGAATGTGGATAAATGTTTTGGATCATGATAGTAGTTTGACCTATTATTGGAGAGCAATGTCATACTTGGTAGCATGTGTAGAGGTTGACATTAATGATTTTTAATTGTATCCTTTCGGATAGTTGATAGAGTTACTCTTTGGAGAAATTTGAAAAGCTAAGGATAGATCTTTGAGAGATGTGATGATTTTCTTGAGGCATTAAAGGATTTGTTTCCTCCTCTCCTTTGAGTTGGTAGGATTTCCATGTGCTTTGAATATCTTTGAGATTTGATTTGAAACTTGTGAATTTTGACTTTGGAATTGATTTACATTTATAACATAAATAGTATGAATGTGTGATAAAGAAAGTTTATGTAACTTAAATGTTTAAGAAATGTATCTTTTTACCATGCTATTGAATGATTGATTTTCATTATGAAATTTTTCCCTTCCTTGATATTTGGATATAAGAAGATTTGATTTTCAAGTGTAATTTTACAAAGAGTTTGAAAGATAAAAATATTGTTGTGTAAATGAAAATGAATTTACATGCGTAGATTATTCATGTGTTTATGAAGTGTGTTGACTTGTGAATTTGTATGTGCATAGATAACACTTGCATGAGATCTAGGCATGTGATATGCATACATAAGCATGAACATATGTACATATATACCCAGTGAAAGATATGTTGGTAATGAGTTGCTAGAATTACCAAGTAAATGAACTATATGATTTGAACTTGAGCACATTGGATTTTACATGATTGAAGTGTGATGCTAGTATATGCATTTTGATGAGATTTGCATGGATTTTTGGCTGGAGAGTATTTATGATTTTAAGGATAACTACTTCTTTGAGTGACGTAAAAAGAGTATGTAGTATTATTGCACAAGTGTAATTTATGAGACCTAATCGATATATACTTTGAGGTCGTTCATTTGGAATGTGAGAAATGATTAATATTTATAGGAGATGATAATATTTTGTGGAGTAAAAGTATGCTTAGTTCTCATAAGCCATTTATGAAATATATATGGATTTTGTGGATAATATGGATTGTTATGATGAAAAAAAAAATTAATTAAATTATTGTTTTTAGTAAGAATTAAATTGTTTTAATCCTTATGTGCAAATTTTGGAGCTCGTATAATTGTGGCACCTTATAGTGTAGCATAGAATAAGTAGGCATTGAATTCTACGATATTGTCTTTTGATGTTTAAAGAACCTATTGAATTCTAGATGCTATATGAATTATAAGCAGAGATATTGGATTAGTGTGAGATGTTATGATGTTAGAAAAGTGAATGATTTCTTTAAGAAAATGTAAGATGATTATGCTATATAAATCATGTCATGAGGGTTAAGAGAATTGATTAATGACAATGAGAATCAAGATATGGTCTGTTCAATTATTAAATTGATGTTTAAATTAGTGAGCTGGATACATATTAATGAATATGGTTATGTCAGCATTTTAATATGAAGAAAAGAACAACTATGAAAGTTGAAAGGAATATGACTTGACATGACCTAGAAGAGACTTAAAATTTGGGTTATTATTAATTGGTGATTTTTTTTTAAGAAACCATTGACTTCTAAGAATTAATGAAAATGGAGGTAATGAGTATCAAGCTATAGACTTGTACATTTTGGGATTCTATAAGTTAAGTGTGAATTGATAAGAATAATGATTTGAGGTGATCTTATCCTGCTTAAACAGAACTGATTTCTATGCCAAAATAATCAAATATATATAAGTACTCATTGTTAAGATGGAAGGATGTAGTGTGATATTTAAAGGAGTTTGTTTACTAGACATGAAAGTTTTATGGGGTTATACGAAATCACTATAATCTTAGGAATATGATATAACTTGATAAATTTTGGTTGGTGTTATAGGTCAAGCCTTCTTAAATAAATGACCAAGTGGGTATAGTGTACATATGGAGCATTTTCACAAGCTATATTAAAATCATCTTGTTACATTCACGTGTGTGGACTTCACTCTTGCATTTAAGTGGGTACTACCATATGAATCTAAGTATTATGATATATATATGTATATTCATTTGTGAGTTAATGCATGTTATCTGTGATTCGGTTATGTGGATTTAAGTATTAAACCTTAAAGCATAACCCTTGATTTTTGCATATGGTCCCTGAATTGCATGGTAGAGGGAATGAAAGATGTTATTAAGTGATTCTATGGAAGAGTAAAGAGGGATTTCGAAGGATTTATATAGTTTGGATGAATGATGAGATTATGATATGGTTATTGAATT
>NC_143156.1:18423378-18425535 GCF_041381405.1 Jatropha curcas | reverse complement strand
AAGTGGACCTGCTGCTTCCAATCAAGGACCTGCCGCAGAACCGACAAATCCTACCCTTAACCTGGATGACATGCCTGCTTCTGAGCCAGAAGCTCAGAAAAATGAGAAAAAAAAACTGGACACCACCAAATAGAAAAACAATGAACCTTTTCCCTCGTTCCTTACAAGGAAAAGGACCAAGGTCGCTCGAATAATCAACCGGCCTTCTGAACAAGAACAGGTAGACATAATCATAAAGAACCTGCAGTCTGTCTACCAACAACAGTTACAAACCCAATACTTACCAACCTTCTAGTCGCTCATTGCCGCTGCTACAAAGGTAGAGGATTTAATTCAAATGGGGCAACTGAAAGAAGACTCGGGTTCCTCAAAATACGAGAAGCCTAGCCAAGCTGGCAAAGTCCATGAAATGGCAAGCATCACCCCCACGAATCCTTTACGTGTGGGCAATATGAGAAATGGCAATCGGTCAAGAAGGACATATACTGATCTCGGGATGCCAATCCTTTTGGTTTTCCGAGAGGCTGTCAAGGCCAACTACATCAAGCCCTTGGAAGCAAGGCCGCCACCCTACCCTTTACCAAGAAACTACCGAACCAATGAATACTGTGAATATCATCAAGGTCATGGGCACGAGACTGAAGCATGCTGGACGCTTAAGAACCGCATCCAAGACCTGGTAGACGATGGTTCAATCATCCCAAGAAGTGAGTCAAACATTAGCACTAATCCCTTACCAAATCACGGGGTAAATGCTATTATTTCTGACCAGGAATTGATCGATCCTTTTGAGCTGTTCCTAGAAATGAATGACACCTGTGTCCTGGACTTGAATGACTTATCCGAAGAGGTAACAACCGAACTCGAAGTGGAAGACTTCATGCAACCTAGTCTCCTTGACGAAATTGCAGTTATCACAGGAAATGATGGGGACCAAGATCTGCTGAGCCTGATCAAGCCGAACGAAGGCCCTCTCACCAATTGGTACGCCGAGGAGGAGCGCGCTGCTGATAAACCCCCTACCGAGTCAAACCTAGAGTCAAAATCTGCAATCAAGTCTTGTATTGAGTCTGAGTCTGACCCCGAGTCTGAAACCGAGTCAGAGTCCAGTTCCAGTCTTGAGTCATCTGTGTCGGATTTTGAAAATCCAGATTTCAAATTTGATGTAATCTTTGAAGACAATTCTGTCATGATCAATAAAGGCTTGCAAATTATTGACTACCCCCCGTGTCTATCTTTCCAAGCATTTCCAAGCAAAAATAATCATATAAATGAAATAAAAAATGAAAAAGAAAAAAATAATAATTGGCAAAGAAGAAAATGAACATACATACATTGCATTTGACTGTGTGAACAAGGGACAGGTCAGTGAATGTTTGAGGAAGTTTGCCAATTGTTTCATGTGGAAGGCAAGTGACATCACGGGAATTGACCCAGCAATAGTGGTGCACAAGATTCCAGTATATCCCGAGGCTAAGCCAGTGAAGCAGAGGCTAAGAAGGCTGAAGACCGAATGGTCCTTGAAAATCAAGGAGGAGGTAGCCAAGCAACTGGAGAACAGATTCATAGAACCCATTGCCTACCCGACATGGTTAGCAAATATTGTGCCAGTGCCGAAGAAAGATGGCAAAGTCAGAATGTGTGTGGACTATCGGGATTTGAATAGAGCATGTCCGAAGGACGACTTCCCCCTGCCGCATATCGACTTGTTGGTAGACCGAATGGCGGGACACGAGATGGTCTCCTTGACCGATCTTGCTGTCGGGTACAACCAAATAATGATGCATGTGCCAGACAAAGAGAAAACGGCATTCATCACGGAGTGGGGAACCTACTGCTACAGGGTCATGCCTTTTGGGCTCAAAAATGCCGGGGCAACCTATCAAAGAATGGCGGCGACCATCTTCCATGACATGATTCACGAAGAAGTAGAAGTATACGTGGACGATATGGTTGTTAAATCAAAAACAGCTGAAGAACATACAACAGCGCTTGAGAAGTTCTTCCTTAGACTTCGAAAGTACAATTTAAAACTCAACCCGGCAAAATGTCTGTTTGGAGCTACATCCGGAGTATTTCTGGGGCATATGGTCAGTCGGAAGGGCATAGAAATTGATCCTTCAAAAGCCAAAGCCGTTATGGAAATACCAGCACCGA
>NC_143156.1:18277151-18423330 GCF_041381405.1 Jatropha curcas | reverse complement strand
AGGCGCGGCCGTGTCCAGTGGCCGGTGTGGACACCGTGCCTCGCTCCGGGGGCCTTTTTGGGAGTTCCGGACCTCCGAAAAATATTCCGGGACCTGTTCTGCGATCCTCGCGACATTCCGGACGTTTTAAGTACCATATTGACATATTTTCGGTGAACTTCCGAAATAGCCTCCGGTCCGGCCGGACTGTTTGCAGTCCGGGAAAACAGGCTTTCTGAGCCTCAAAATTTGGGTATTCACATACCAACATCCTTTGGCGGTATGGAACACCATTTGAGATCATTACTGATAACGGGTCTCATTTTCAAAGTAAATTTTTGGACCTACTGAAGCAAAAGAAGATTCAGCATCACAAATCTTCACCCTATCGTCCACAAACAAATGGGGCCATAGAGGCTGCAAACAAGGCTATAAAGGTCATTTTGCAGAAGACAGTTCAAAAGCATAGAGCTTGGCACGAACAATTGCCAAATGCCTTGTGGGGATACAGGACTTCAATCAGAACGCCTATTGGGGCAACCCCGTATTCCTTAGTATATGGCATGGAAGCAGTGTTGCCTATTGAGCTGGAAGTTCAGTCGGCAAGGGTTATCCGGGAAAGCCAGATCAGCGAAGCAAATTAGGCTGAGAATTATCATTTGCAACTCTTGGGTATGGATGAAAAGCGATTGCGAGCAATCCACCAAACTCAAGTTTATCAAAGAAGAATGGCGCGGCATTTCAATAAGAAGGTCAAAGACCGGAAACTGGAAGAAGGTTGTTTGGTTCTGAAGGAGATTAGACAGCCAATCACAGATCAACGTGGGAAGTTTCATCCTCATTGAGCTGGACCCTATGTGTTAAAGAAGATATTGTCAGGCGGAGCCGTTATTTTGACTGATTTGGATGGTTTGGAATTCACTAATCCATGTAATTTAGATCAGTTAAAAAGATATTTTGTGTAATTGTAATCATTGCATAATGTAAGATGAACTACATTAGACCTGATTCTCTTTGGGAAAAAAGAAATTATATATCGGAGATATGTAGGCAGCCCTCTTTGGGCGCGGTCTAAACATTAATAAAAAAAATCATTTCATAATTTCATTCTTCTTTGCCAAATAAAAAAAAAAAAGAAGAAAACAAGAAAAAAAAGAAAAAAAAAAGAAAAACCCGCTAAGTCGAAAACCTGAAAGGGCGGCTTAGGCAAAAGTCGGGGCCCGCTAAGCTGAAAACCCAAAAAGGGCGGCTTAGACAAAAATGGGTAAGCTCGCTAAGTTGAAAACCTGAAAGGGCGGCTTAGGCAAAAATTAGGGCTCAATAAATGAAGTTGGAAAATGCTTGGAAAGCATAAAAGCCAAATGACATTCTCAATTTAAGCAATAAAGTCAAACAATTGATAAGTGTAAATTTTATAGTGTTTTTAATATAGTTTTTATTAGAATTTTAGTAAGTTTTTACTTTTTTAATTTAATTTTAAATCACTTTTAGTGTAATTGTGTTTAAAAACTTCCTTGGTCTTTAATCCGCTTGATCTAAGGGAAAATTGCAGAAATTTGGCGCAGAAAAGAACTTTAGAATGCAAGGCACTCAGCTTCTAGCACGCCCAGCCCGTGCTGGAAGGCACGCCCGTGCTAGAGGCCAAGTAAACCAAAGTAGAGACAGAAGAGAGCACGGCCAGGGTGTGTCAAACGGCACGGCCGTGCTATAATGGGACCAGGGCGTGTCAAGCATAGCACGCCCATGGCAACTCTAGACAGACTTCCAGAGAAGAGCACGCCCAAGCCGTGCTATGTAGCACGCCCGTGCCTCAGTACTTCACTAGCCCGTGCTACCTAGCACGCCCCGTGCTTCACTAGCCAGACCTCCAGACTACAGCATGCCTAGCCCGTGCTACCTAGCACACCCGTGTTGCCCAGGCGGAACCAGCGTGAATTTAACACGCAAATCAAGCCTTTCTCACATGGGCCGACTTCAGGGAGTTTCCTAAACACACTGAACAAGACCTGGACCTATTCTTGAAGAAAAAGGAGTCCTAATCAAGAAGAAATCAAGAGCCTAAACAGTTATGATCTCCTATAAAGGATTTTGCACTAAATAAGGATTCTATTTCCTAAAAAGAGTCAGACTTGCCTTCAGGACCTCTATATAAAGAAAGAAACTTCTCATAGCAGGGGATCTCGTTTTTTTTTGTGCAACACTTTACATAATTCTCTTCTTCTCAAAGATTTCAAGCTTCAAATAATTGTGCTAAGATTCAAGGAAGCCATCAACATAGTTGTGATACAGTTTTTATTCTAAACTCTTCATCTTGTTTCTTTCTCTATTAGTGTATTTAAATATAATGAATGATTCAAGTATGATTGAGCTTAATTTAATTACTATGTCTAGCTAAACTTTTATACTAGGGATTTGATGTAATTTAATTCGATTCCAGCTTATAATGTTAGATTTATTTTTCTTTGTTCTTGTTATAACTTATTATTGTGCTTAAGGCTTCCAGGCAGAAAAATTCCCCTGGATTGAATTATTTCAATAATCACATTCGGGAGAAGGGTTATTGATATGAACAAGGTAATAATTTACTTGAGAATAATAACTTGATGTGGAAACTATATGGTTTGACTCAAGGGGGGCTTTCATAAGTTAATAAAGTATTAAGTTGTGAATTCATAAAACAACCATAAAACCTAATGATCTGATTCATGTTTAATTTCATTATTAAGATAGGTGATTAAATTGGATTAGAATAGCTAACAATAAATCGGGAGAGCTTGTTAGTAACCTTAGGGTTGTTTTCTCCTACTTGAACAATTAAACTTGATTAATGAACTAATAGTATAAGCTGGATAGAATTAAGTGAAATCAAATTCCCTAGTAATCTACTTCTCTGATTTCTTTTCACCTGAATTTTTTGTGTTTGATTTCTTCTGTTTCTATTTTAAATTTTATTTACCTTATAGCAAATCTCTTTTATCATCGTCTAAATAATAATAGGTTAACACAATTTTGGTAATTGATAAACAATCCCTGTGGATACGATACTCTCTCACTCTATATTACTTGTAGCGATTTCGTACACTTGCGAAAACCGTTGTCAAGTTTTTGGCGCCGTTGCCGGGGACTGGCGTATCAATATCAATACGAATTACCCTGTTATTAATTTAGACACTCTTTCGTTTTTATTTAATTTTCTTTTAAGTACTGTTCCAGGTTGTTTTATGCAAAGGAGATCAAGGAGGACTGAACCTCTAATCTTTGATCCGGAAATTGAACGAACTCTTCGAAGGCTCAACGCTGCAAGAAAACCACAAGAAGTAAAAATCGAACAACAGGCAGACATGGCTGACGAAATCGAAAACGAGAACATAGTTGGACCACCACTTCAACATCCGATCCGTACCTTAAGGGACTATACAACACCTAATCTGAATGGGACAACCTCAAGTATTACTAGACCTAGGGTAGAAGCTAATAACTTTGAGATTAAACCCGCAATCATTCAAATGCTCTCTACCTCGATCCAATATGGAGGTTTGCCTAGTGAAGATCCTAATGCTCACATCACCAATTTTCTGGAAATTTGTGACACATTCAAACAAAATGGTGTTTCTGAAGATGCAATCAAATTAAGACTTTTTCCATTCACTCTTAGGGATAAGGCTAGATCATGGTTACAATCGTGTCCCGCTGGAAGTTTTACAACATGGGATGAATTAGCTCAAAAATTCCTAGCTAAATTCTTCCCATCCTCAAAAACCACCAAGCTGCGCAATGAGATAATGACATTTGCTCATCATGATCAAGAGAGCTTGTATGAAGCTTGGGAAAGATTCAAGGACTTGCTAAGAAAGTGCCCACATCACAGCTTGCCCAAGTGGTTACAGGTACAAACTTTCTATAATGCATTATCTCCTAACATCAAAATTACCTTAGATGCAGCTGCAGGTGGATCCTTTGAAAAGAAAGGAATTGATGAAGCATATGAGTTAATAGAGGAAATGGCAAGCAACAGCCATTACCAAAACAATACCGAAAGAAGAAGGACCGCAGGAGTCTATGAAATAGATGCCATTACAGCACTTAATGCCAAGGTAGATAACATGGTAAGGAAATTGGACATGTTAACTACTAATCCTGTAAATTCTGTTATGCAAGTGTGTGATAGGTGCAATGGACAACATGGAATTGGGGAATGCATCATGGACTCTTTAAATCCACCAACTTTGGAGCAAGTGAACTATGTGATGAATCAAGGAAGAAAGAATTATCCTTATTCAAATTCATATGATAACAGGCTAAGAAATCATCCTAATCTATCATATGGTAATCCTAACAATGCCTTGAATGCACCACCTGGTTTCCATCCTCCGGAAAAGAAATCTCATGATGACCTCCTCACTGCTCTTTCCAAATCACACATGGAATTCATGAATGAAACTAGAGAGAACCATAAAATCCAGCAGGCTGCAATAAGAAATTTGGAAATTCAGCTAGGACAGTTCGCAAACATGATGGCATCTCGACCTCAAGGTACGTTACCTAGCAATACTGAAAAGAATCCAAAAGAACAAGTGCAGGCTATCACCTTGAGGAGTGGCAAACAATTAGATGAACCACTGAGGAAAGAAAAGGAGGAAAAAGAACAATCAAAAGTGCCTATCATTGATTTAGAGGAAAAAGAAGAGGTAAAACCCTATGTTCCCCCTGTTCCCTTTCCACAAAGATTAAAGAAAGCACAAGATGACAAGAGCTTCCTCAAGTTTCTGGATGTGTTTAAGAAGCTTCAAATTAATATTCCTTTTGCTGAAGCTCTTGCTCAAATGCCTAGCTATGCTAAATTCCTAAAAGATATCTTGAGCAAGAAATGAAAAATTGATGATCAAGGAACGGTAATGTTAACTGAGGAGTGCAGTGCAATTATCCAAAACAAACTGCCTCCAATGTTAAAAGATCCAGGAAGTTTTTCTATCCCTTGTAACATTGGTAATCTTGACTTTGAAAAGGCTTTGGCAGATTTAGGTGCTAGCATTAATCTTATGTCCTATGAAGTTTTTAAGATGCTAGGTATGGGAGAGCTCAAACCAACAAGGATGTCTTTGCAATTAGCAGATCGTTCAATTAAATATCCTAGAGGGATTGTAGAAGACGTGCTTGTAAAGGTAGGTACATTCATTTTTCCTGTTGATTTTGTTATTCTTGATATTGATGAAGACAGGGAAGGATCTCTAATCCTTGGAAGACCTTTTCTTGCAACTGCAAGAGCATTGATAGATGTCTATGAGGGTAAGTTGACTCTTAGAGTTGGACAGGAAGAGATTGTATTTGATGTACTTAAATCTTGTAAACTCCCTATGGATCATGGAGACTGTTTTAGAATTGACGTAGTCGATGAATGTGTGGAGACCACTTTGCATGTTGAAAATAACGTTAATGAATCAAGTATCTTGAATGAAAAAGAAAAGGAATCACCTACGCATGAACTGAAACAACTTCCACCTCATCTAAAACATGCATTCTTAGGTGAAGATCATTCTTTTCCTGTTATTATTTCTTCTTACTTAACACTTGATCAAGAGGAAAGGTTGTTGCAGGTTCTACGTAGGCACAAGAAAGCATTAGGATGGTCTATCTCAGATCTACAAGGAATAAGCCCAAGTGTGTGCATGCATAAAATCTTGATGGAAGAAGACTACAAACCTTCAATCGAACATCAAAGGCGACTGAATCCTAACATGAAGGAGGTAGTTAAGGCTGAAATTATTAAACTCTTAGATGCCGGCATCATTTATCCAATTTCAGACAGTAATTGGGTAAGTCCTGTCCAAGTTGTTCCAAAGAAGGGAGGTATGACTGTTATTTCTAATGAAAACAATGAATTAATCCCCACAAGAACAGTCACAGGTTGGCGTGTGTGTATAGATTATAGAAAATTAAATAAAGCAACACGCAAAGATCACTTTCCCCTTCCCTTTATTGATCAAATGCTTGAAAGGCTTGCAGGATATCCTTTTTATTGTTTCTTAGATGGCTATTCAGGATACTTCCAAATACCTATAGCCCCTGAAGACCAAGAGAAAACTACATTCACTTGTCCTTATGGCACTTTTGCCTATAGGAGAATGCCTTTTGGGCTATGCAATGCCCCTGCAACCTTTCAAAGGTGCATGATGTCCATCTTTTCTGATATGGTGGAAAAATTTATTGAAATATTCATGGATAATTTTTCTGTATTTGGTTCTTCCTTCGATGCATGCCTTCATAATTTATCTTTAGTGATGCAACGATGTGAAAATACTAACCTTGTGTTAAATTGGGAAAAATGTCACTTCATGGTTAGCGAAGGTATTGTCCTAGGGCATAAAATCTCTCAAAAGGGGATTGAAGTAGACAAGGCAAAAATTGAGGTAATTGAAAAACTACCTCCCCCTAACACAGTGAAGGGCATAAGAAGTTTTCTTGGGCATGCAGGGTTTTACAGGAGATTCATAAAGGATTTCTCAAAAATCACTAAACCTCTTTGCAATTTGTTAATTAAAGATGTTCCATTTGATTTTGACAAAGAATGTTTAGATGCTTTTAACAGGTTGAAGAAGGAGTTAATCTCAGCCCGGATCATCACTACACCAGATTGGACTTTACCTTTTGAGCTTATGTGTGATGCTAGTGATCATGCTGTAAGAGCTGTTCTTGGACAAAGAAAAGACAAGAAGTTGCATGTTATTTATTATGCAAGTCGCACATTGAATGATGCGCAATTAAACTATGCAACTACGGAAAAAGAATTGTTGGCTATTGTTTTTGCTTTTGACAAATTCAGGGCATATCTAATTGGAGCTAAAACAATAGTCTACACAGATCACTCCGCCATCAAATACTTGCTGGAAAAGAAAGATGCAAAGCCAAGACTCATTCGTTGGGTACTTCTATTGCAAGAATTTGACCTAGAAATTCGCGACAAAAAGGGGACCGAGAACCTCGTTGCTGACCATCTTTCCAGGCTTGAATTGGGGGAAGAAGACACAAGCGAGCTACAAATCAATGAAAGCTTTCCTCATGAGCAACTTCTTCTAGTGGCAAACGCTCAAACCCCCTGGTACGCTGACATTGTTAATTATCTTGTTTGCAAAATCCCTCCTCCCAATTTTTCTTACCAACAAAGAAAAAAAATTTTTCATGATGTCAAATTCTACTATTGGGAGGAGCCATTTTTGTTCAAGTATTGTAGTGATCAGCTCTTCAGGAGATGTATACCAGAAACTGAAATAGAAAGTGTCCTTAAATTCTGTCATTCCATGGAATGTGGAGGCCACTTTGGAGCAAACAAGACAGCTGCGCGTATACTAGAAAGTGGTTTGTATTGGCCTAATCTTTTTAAAGATGCTTATAACTATGTTCGTCTTTGTGATCGTTGTCAAAGGTTAGGTAACATTTCGAAGAGACATGAAATGCCCCTGAACAGCATCCTTGAAGTCGAAATCTTCGATGTATGGGGTCTGGACTTTATGGGACCTTTTCCACCATCATATTCAAATCAATACATTCTAGTGGCGGTGGATTATGTGTCAAAGTGGGCAGAAGCTGTTGCTCTTCCAAATAACAATGCCAAAAGTGTGATGAGCTTCATCAAGAAAAACATTTTTACAAGGCATGGAACTCCCAGGGCGATAATCACGGACGGAGGTACTCCATATCATCCTCAAACCAGTGGACAAGTAGAGGTCACTAACAGAGAAATCAAAAAGATCCTCGAAACCACTGTTGGACAATCGAGAAAGGATTGGTCCAAAAAGCTAGACGATGCTCTATGGGCCTACAGAACGGCATTTAAAACGCCTATAGGTATGTCTCCATATCGCATGGTGTATGGTAAGGCTTGTCATCTTCCTGTAGAGTTAGAACATAAGGCGTTTTGGGCCATTCAATTTTTTAACTTTAATGCAAAGGAGGTTGGTCAAAAGCGATTGCTACAGCTAAATATGATGGATGAAATGCGCCTTCACGCTTATGAAAATGCCAAAATATACAAAGATCACACTAAACAATGGCATGATAAGCGCATTATCATGAGGGATCTAAAGGTAGGCCAGCAGGTGTTGCTCTATAACTCTAGACTTCGGTTTTTTCCTGGTAAGTTGCGCTCTAGGTGGTCTGGACCATTCACAATCAAGGAAATCTTTCCTCATGGCGCGATTGAAATAGTGGATGGTAAGTCGAATCGCAGTTTCAAGGTAAATGCTCAACGTTTGAGAAGCTATCATGATGAAAACTTTGAACCCATCAAGACTACAATTGGTCTTGCCTAGCCTAAGCTAGGATAAGTGCGTCGAACTTAACGACGTTAAACAAAAGTGCTTGTGGGAGACAACCCATCTACTTTTCCTGCTTAATTTTCGTCCATTTATTTATTTTTATTCCCTATTTTATTTGTCAAAATCTCAAATTTTCTCCATAAGTGTTCTTTTGTTTAGTTAAGTTTTTGTAGGAAAAAGTGGAAATCCAGAACCAAGCACGCCCTAGCTGTGCTGGGTGGCACGCCCGTGCCATGAGATGAGAAGCCAGCCCACCCAGGCGTGCCCCGAAGCACGCCCGTGCATTTTTTCCAAGGTGTTGATACTTGAAGGTCAGAGAAGAGCACGCCTCAGGCGTGCCCATCAACACGCCCGTGCCATAGAAAAGAGATTAACACACTTGAAGGTCAGGGGAGAGCACGCCCCGGCCGTGCTAAGTGGCACGCCCAAGTCGCGCTACGAAGCAAGTCTCAGCAAAGAAAAACGCCCAAGTCGCGAGCGCGACCTTCATATGCGCGGGCGCGAGAAAGCACCTTTGAGAGGCAGAAAGTTTGCCAGCAAATACGCGAGCGCGACATTCATATACACGGGCGCGAGCTGAAGTCGCGAGCGCGACCTTCATATGCGCGGGAGCGAGAAAGCACCTTTGAGAGGCAGAAAGTTTGCCAGCAAATTACGCGAGCGCGAAAAGAACTTGAGGGGCAGAGAAGAGCACTCCCAAGCCGTGCTATGTAGCACGCCCGTGCCAGGTACGCCACTTTTGTTGTTTTGCAGGTCAGAGGGGAGCACGCCTAGGCCGTGCTCATAAGCACGGCCGTGCCACGATCAGACCAACTCATTTATTGGCGCCCCTATTTAAAGAGCACGCCTCCAAACCTTCTCTTTTCCATCTCGCACGCCCTAGCCGTCAACTCCTTTCTTTCAAACTTTCTCTTTTCTTCTCCCTTTTCTCTCAAATCAAAAACTCTCCACCCAAAATTTTCACATAATCAACTCCAACAATGCCTCCTAGATACAAACGTAGCAGACCCGCATCATCCGTTGCTGCTCGGAAGCGTTCGACTACGCGATCCTCCACGGCTCCTCAACCTCCTTCACCTCCTGCCATTCCATTCGAATTTGCCTCATCCGATCAACAAGAAAGGTACACAAAATTATCTCTTCGGCCTATTTTACCGAATAGATTTATCGATGAGGCTGCCTTAGCGCAAGTGGGTCTTAGGGATATTGTGTTAGACCCTCTTAAGAGAATAGGATGGGGGGAATTTATTGATATAAAGGACTTAGTCTATGCCCCTCTAACTCTAGAATTTTTGAGTTCCTATTCCTCTTTTATTCGGTTTTTACCTACATCTCCACCGAGCAAGATTAGGTTTCGACTGTCTAGCCAGGATTTTGAACTGTCTGTGAATGAGATCAGCCAAATTTTCGGGTTTCCCACAGAAAACAGTCAAATACAAGTGCCTAGTGATTTTAATGCATATACTACATGGCAAGAATTTACCGGTGAAGTAAATTATAATCCTAGATATTCAAAGGCATCCAAATTAAGAAAACCTTCCTTGCGATACATTCATAAATTTTTGTCCAACACTATATTCGGAAGGAGTGAAAGTGATGGGGTGTTAGGTTTGAATGAATTATATTTTCTGTGGGCGATTGAAAATGGGGTTTTGTTAAATGTTGGATATTGGCTCTGCCAGAGATTTGCAAAGGTGGCTTGAGCCGACAAAGGAGCTATAATGATGGGGTGTTTTGTGACCCGCATTGCTAGATACTTACAGGTTTGGCAACCACCTAGATCAGTACATGAGAGTGTTGGAGGGGGGCGTGGCACCCGACTAGATTTGGATGTTATGATCCACATGAAATTAGTTGAAAAGGTCGGCGATGCATACCGAGTAGTGGGTGCTCCAGAGATCAATACTGATGAGGCAAGAGCAGAGGCAGCAGAAGGAGCTAACATGGAAGAGGATAATCCTCCTCCTTTTCCTTCTTCTTTTGGTGCAGGTACTTCCGGTGCTGGTCCATCGTTCCAAGGCACATCCAACATGTCGAATGATGAAGTCCTTGAAAGAATGATGTCTCGAATGGACCTCTTTGACACGTGCCTTAAAGGGATGGAAACAATGATCGCAGACCGTTTCCAGTCCATCGAGATTATGAATGGCAGTCTTGATTCTCGGATGGACACCATGCAAGGCCAACTCCAGACCATCCTCCAGCTTCTGCAGCCCCCCCCACCACCGGAGAATTGACGGATTTCTCACTCTTCTTTTCTTTTGTTTTATTTCTGTTTAATTTTTCTAATACATTGTCTTGGTTGCTTTCATTTTAGTTTGTTTGTTATTTGAATTTTTATAACTTCTTAGTAGTTTTTGTTCTTAATGTTTAGTTGCTCTTTTAGCTAAGACATTTTCCACCACCTTTCTATTGTATTGTTCAATACAATGTTGGTAAGTTTTTCTTCTTCTTTCTTACTGCTTTCCTTCAAGTACTGCAATAAGTTTGGGGAATTTATACACATTGGGGGCAATGTGATTGATTGAATTAGGGGAAGGGAATTTTAGCTAAAAACTTTTGTTGTTTTTGCTTAACATGGTTGGAATGATTACAAGTAAGCTTGAAGGTTCTCATGTCTACTAATAAGTGTTAAACATAATTGATTCTTAATTCTAGCATATTTAAGTTTTGAATTTGAAATTTTGATTTAAATATGTTCATTGATCTAAATTATTTGTTTCTAGATTTTTAAACACTGATTTTTATGAGAATTATGATGTATAGGTGTGTTTTACTCTAAAGTATTGCAAAAAACCCGGCATTCTTAGAACAAAACTTAGAAATCCCTTCGAGGCGAAAAATTTAAATGTTTACTTTTTGAAAGAGATGATTTAGGCAATTTTTGTTGAAACCTATATGTAGCCTAGACCACCTAAGCAAAAATATATGACCTTTGAAACCCACTTTGAAGCCTTAAAACCGTAAAATTTTCTTCTTCACCCTCAATAAACCAAGCCATTAAAGCCAAAATTCAAATTTCCTACCCTAAGTACAAAGGATTTTATGATTGAAAGATTCAATTTTTAATTAGAATGTAGCAACAAAAGAGGGAGAATTCATCAAATAAATACTAGCAAATAAAGAAAAGAAGAAAGAATCAAGAAAGAGGCACATGAAAAGCAATCAAAAGAATTCAAGAAAAATAGAAAAAGGCCAAGGAAGAAAAGTGCCAAAATATTAAGAAAAGAGCTTGTCCAAGATGCCTCTAGCTAGTAAGAAAGTTTCAAAACAAGACACTCCCTAGAACTAGAAAAAGTTCAATTAAAAAAAAAAAAAGAGAATCTTGAAAGTTATACATTCTTTTGTACTCTTTGTCTACATTTTATCCCTTTCTTTGATTAAGCAAAAATTTACACCAAGAAAGCCCCATTACAACCCAAAATAAAGACCTTCTGATCTTTTAATCGTATACATTTATATCGTGGAGAAAGGATGACTAATTCTGCATATGGGAATGCCACTTTTTATCAATTGTCTTATTTTTAAATGCTTTAGATGATTCATGTCCTGTTTATCATAATTTGAATAAGTATTAGTGTTGACAATCTCTTTAAACTTGTATTTTACTCAATGAATGTGTTTTATTCAAAAATAAAAGTCAAATTTAAGTATGATTAGCATGGAGAACGATTGAGTTTATTCACTTGTTTACTAATCATGATATCATGAAAGATTATGGAAATCATCTCCAACCATGTTAAACTAGTGTCGTCAAATTATTTTTCCTTTAGTTTTGTTGCTTGAGGACAAGCAATGGTTTAAGTTTGGGGAATTTTGATAAGTGTAAATTTTATAGTGTTTTTAATATAGTTTTTATTAGAATTTTAGTAAGTTTTTACTTTTTTAATTTAATTTTAAATCACTTTTAGTGTAATTGTGTTTAAAAACTTCCTTGGTCTTTAATCCGCTTGATCTAAGGGAAAATTGCAGAAATTTGGCGCAGAAAAGAACTTTAGAATGCAAGGCACTCAGCTTCTAGCACGCCCAGCCCGTGCTGGAAGGCACGCCCGTGCTAGAAGCCAAGTAAACCAAAGTAGAGACAGAAGAGAGCACGGCCAGGGTGTGTCAAACGGCACGGCCGTGCTATAATGGGACCAGGGCGTGTCAAGCATAGCACGCCCATGGCAACTCTAGACAGACTTCCAGAGAAGAGCACGCCCAAGCCGTGCTATGTAGCACGCCCGTGCCTTAGTACTTCACTAGCCCGTGCTACCTAGCACGCCCCGTGCTTCACTAGCCAGACCTCCAGACTACAGCACGCCTAGCCCGTGCTACCTAGCACGCCCGTGTTGCCCAGGCGGAACCAGCGTGAATTTAACACGCAAATCAAGCCTTTCTCACATGGGCCGACTTCAGGGAGTTTCCTAAACACACTGAACAAGACCTGGACCTATTCTTGAAGAAAAAGGAGTCCTAATCAAGAAGAAATCAAGAGCCTAAACAGTTATGATCTCCTATAAAGGATTTTGCACTAAATAAGGATTCTATTTCCTAAAAAGAGTCAGACTTGCCTTCAGGACCTCTATATAAAGAAAGAAACTTCTCATAGCAGGGGATCTCGTTTTTTTTGTCCAACACTTCACATAATTCTCTTCTTCTCAAAGATTTCAAGCTTCAAATAATTGTGCTAAGATTCAAGGAAGCCATCAACATAGTTGTGATACAGTTTTTATTCTAAACTCTTCATCTTGTTTCTTTCTCTATTAGTGTATTTAAATATAATGAATGATTCAAGTATGATTGAGCTTAATTTAATTACTATGTCTAGCTAAACTTTTATACTAGGGATTTGATGTAATTTAATTCGATTCCAGCTTATAATGTTAGATTTATTTTTCTTTGTTCTTGTTATAACTTATTATTGTGCTTAAGGCTTCCAGGCAGAAAAATTCCCCTGGATTGAATTATTTCAATAATCACATTCGGGAGAAGGGTTATTGATATGAACAAGGTAATAATTTACTTGAGAATAATAACTTGATGTGGAAACTATATGGTTTGACTCAAGGGGGGCTTTCATAAGTTAATAAAGTATTAAGTTGTGAATTCATAAAACAACCATAAAACCTAATGATCTGATTCATGTTTAATTTCATTATTAAGATAGGTGATTAAATTGGATTAGAATAGCTAACAATAAATCGGGAGAGCTTGTTAGTAACCTTAGGGTTGTTTTCTCCTACTTGAACAATTAAACTTGATTAATGAACTAATAGTATAAGCTGGATAGAATTAAGTGAAATCAAATTCCCTAGTAATCTACTTCTCTGATTTCTTTTCACCTGAATTTTTTGTGTTTGATTTCTTCTGTTTCTATTTTAAATTTTATTTACCTTATAGCAAATCTCTTTTATCATCGTCTAAATAATAATAGGTTAACACAATTTTGGTAATTGATAAACAATCCCTGTGGATACGATACTCTCTCACTCTATATTACTTGTAGCGATTTCGTACACTTGCGAAAACCGTTGTCAACAATCTGGAGTCAAGCATAAAGCAAAAGAGTCCAAACAAATGATGAAGTATAAATCCAAGTCCAAAAAAAAAAAAAAAAAATACATCCAAAGAAAAAATCCAAAAGCCAAATAAAAGTCAAAATAAGAGAAAGATAGTAAAAGCCTATAGGAGTCTAGGTGTCCCGTCTCCTCCGTGGGGCAACATCCTCTGAGTCTTCCCTAGCTGTTAAACTCTGACCAACCTGTGAATACTCAAATTTTGAGGCTCGAAAACCCTGTTTTTCTGGACTACGGACAGTCCGACCGGACCGAAGGCCATTTTGGAAGTTCACCGAAAGTATGCCAATATGGTACTTAAAACGTCCGGAATGTCGCGAGGATCACGGAACAGGTCCCGGAATATTTTTCAGAGGTCCGAAACTCCTGAAAACTCCTCTGGAGTGAAAGGCCCAAGGGGCCGCCGCCGAGCACGGCGGCACCTGCCGCCCTAGGCCCGTTTTTGGCCTATAAATACCACTTACCTCTTCATTTTTGGCCACTCCTGTCTGTGTTGACGGACGATCTTTCTCCCTCACGCTTTTGCGATTCTTTTACCGCTTTTTGCATTTTTTAATTTAGTCTTTATTTTTCTTTTATGTGTTGTGATACTTGGCCACTAAAATTAAACAAATTCCAATTAATTAATCAATATTCCCCAAACGAGGAGTTAAATCTGGAGCTAAGAAGCGGTCGCCAATTAAATCAGGTACTACCGAAACTCTGCCTATTTAATTTTAGCATTTCATGCATATTCTTCTTCTACTCCGATTCTGAATTAAAGTTGTTGCATAAATGCATTCACGTCATCAATTCGGCAAGTAAACTGCCTCAATTAAAACATGATTAAGTTTAAACGCCCGGTTAATTAATAACCGTGGTATTAAAGCATAAATCCGACAATATTGGCTAAAGTGCCTAGTTAATTAATAATTATGGTATGATTGCCTTATTTTCGAACACTTCGCCTAAAAGTCCAATTAATCAATAATTGTGACTAATGGCCTCGTTCAAAATCACGTTTGTTTTTTTTTTTTTGGCAATAAAATGGCCTACATCTAATTAATTATTCTGGCGACAATTTGCCTACGGTCTAATCGATTTTTAGCAAACAAATTGCTTTTAAATGAGATTAACCATTTTTAGCGACAAATCGCCTTAAAATCGAACAATTTCGGTAAAAAGCCTTAAAATCGATCAATTTCGGCAAAATGCCTTAAAATCAACCATTTTCGGCTCAAAGCCTCAAAATCCACCATTTTTGGCAAAATGCCTTAAAATGAACCATTTTTGGCTAAGAGCCTTAAAATCAATCATTTTGGCGACAAATCGCCCGACAAAATCAATTTCGGCAATAATAAGCCCGAACATCAATTTCGGCAATAATAAGCCCGAACATCAATTTTGGCAATAATAAGCCCAAATATCAAATTTGGCGACAAATCGCCCGACAACCATTTTTGGCACAAATGCCTTAAAACCAACATTTTTGGCGACGAACGCCTCAACAAATCAATCAACCTTTTTGGCAAAATGCCTAAACAAAAAATGCACGAAGCACACACATACTCATGCATAAAGCATACCCACTTAAAGCCCTCTAAAAGAGGCCTATCGAACTACGTTGACTTTGATCTTCCATTCAAACGGAAGTACGTAGGCACGTTCGGGATTTCAGCCCGGGCGGCAAGTCGAAATCACTTAAACATTTCATTAATCCATCATTCACCTTGCAAAACATTCATTCATCGGTTAGTTTATCAGCATGACATAGTCTCGGGATCCATCTCGGGTTTGCACACCATGCCTTAGACATTGGGATAATTAATCTAATAATTAGGTTAATTAGAATTGGAGTCAATTTAGGGTTTTTCCTAGTTTACCCTAAAACAATTAAACAAGGTGGCGACTTACACATCACGTGCATTTCTTCCTTAGTCACATGCATCCATATGCATTGATGTTTGGGGAGGGGTTCACAATTTGGCGACTCCGCTGGGGAATATTTTATGTAATCATTTTGCATAAAGTGGACTACAATTGTTGTGAAAAATTAACCTGCCCTTCTTTAGGGTATTGTTATATTATGCTTTGTTTTGCAGGGTACCCTAATGCGAATCAAGAGTTCTTTCCTTAAGAATACTTGATATGAAAATTTGGACTTAAATGTAAAATATGATTAAGACATTAAAACTTGTTGATTTATTTGCACGATTGAGAATCTTTTTCTCCATTGCATAAAAAAATGAACTTCAAATGAATTTCTTCTCTCTCTGTTCAAACTTCTGAGTCTGGATAGCAAGTAGCGCTGATCGGCAGGTCTCTTTGATTATGTCGACGGACAGCCAAAGCGTCCTCCCTGTTACCGCAAATCGTCCCTAATCCTTTTGGGGGTGGCCCATGAGTATGCGTACCGTTGGACCCACGCGAAACTCTTTGTTTCACATGTGGTTAGGTATATCCATGCTCAAGGTTCAAGGGTCCCTTAATAAACCGATTCTCTATTTGTGTCATAGCCTATAGAACCTATCCTTTAGGACTGTATGCACCAAATAATGCGAATCATCTCATTGAAACGGATTATGATATGTTGTTGTGCGCATTCACGACATATTATAAACACTAAATAAACACAAAAGGGACACAAAACATTCTTTTGTTTTAAGCATGCACAGTTGGACAAAGAGACGATCTACCTCATATCAGTTACCCTGATACACAATACCACCTATTGTACCCTAATACAACTACCCTCATACTTACAGGTACCCACTGTTCAAGTGTCGACGTTAGTGCCAGCCACACCTATAGTGCTATCACCAATCTCATCAACTTCAGCTAAGCCAATGGCATCACTAGCTGACATCCAAACCCTTATGGAACAATTAGAAGTCAGAATGCAAGCTAGGATGAATGAGGCATTGGCTGCCCAAAGGACCGCCTTAATAGCTGAACTGGGTAATGGTAATGGAGATGGGGCCTCGGTTGGAGGAAAGGGTCCTGCTGCCTCTAGCCAAAGACCTAATGCTGAACAATCATCTTCAAACCATAACTTGGATGACATACCCGCCAAAACTGCATCTGAGCTCGAAGCTCAGAAAATGAGAGAAAAGCTAGAACTCTTAGAAAGATCTATTACTGCCCTTAAAACACACAAAGAGGTGGTGGACATGGACTCTTTGTCCTTGTTCCCCGAAGCAAGATTACCTACAAAATTCAAGATGCCCAACATGGACAAATTTGATGGAACCACTTGTCCTAAAACGCATCTGAAAATGTATGTGGGTGCCCTGAACCCGTTTGGACTGAACAGCGAGCTCCTTGCTCAGTTGTTCTAACAATCACTCACCGGTGCTGCTTTGAGGTGGTTTGTTAGCCTAGATCGGTCTAAGATGATGACCTGGGAAGACATCTGTAATGCATTTAATTCACAGTACCGCTATAATATGGAGGTGGATGTTACTCGAAGAGAGCTGGAAACCACCAAACAGAAAAACAATGAACCCTTTTCCTCGTTCCTTATGAGGTGGAGGACCAAGGCCGCTCAAATGATCAATCGACCCTCTGAACAGGAACAAGTTGACATAATAATCAAGAATTTACTGCCTATCTACCAGTCACAGCTTCAAACACAATACCTACCAACGTTTCAGTCGCTTATTGCCACTGCTACGAAGGTAGAGGATTTACTTCAAATGGGGCAACTGAAGGAAGACTCGGGAACCTCAAAATACAAAAAATCTAGCCAGCCCGGAAAAGTCCACGAAGTGGCAAGCATCACCCCCACGAATCCTTTACGTGTGGGAAACATGGGAAATATGAGAAATGGCGGCCAGTCAAGAAGAACATATACTGATCTCGGCATGCCAATCCTTTTGGTATTCCGAGAGGCTGTCAAAGCAAACTACATCAAGCCTTTGGAAGCAAGGCCACCGCCCAACCCCTTACCAAGGAACTACAGAGCCAATGAATACTGTGAGTTCCATCAGGGTAATGGACACTAGACTGAAGTGTGTTGGACGCTTAAGAACCGCATCCAAGATCTAGTAGACAACGGTTCTATTATTCCAAGAAGGAACCCAAACATTAGCACTAATCCCTTACCAAATCACGGGGTAAATGCTATTGTTCATGACCAGGAATTGATCGATCCTTTCGAGCTATTCCTAAAAAAGAACGAAATCTGTGTCCTAGATCTAAATGACCTGACTGAGGAGCTCGATGCCATAACCAGGAGCGGGAGACAATATGAACCATTGGTCTTGGACGAAATCCGAAATAAGCCTTACCAAAGGACAGACGAACCAAAGGAAGACCCGATACTTTCGCAGTTAAAGAAGACACAAGCTAGGGTATCAATTTGGGAACTTCTAGCATCATCCTTTCCTCATTGCCAAGCTCTTTGCAAGGCTTTGAGTCAACTTCAAACATCGGTGGAGGTTAGCCCCGAAGTGTTAGTATCCACCCTCATCCAATCATCAAAAACTCAAAACATCGGGTTTTCTGATGATGACTTACCCATGGAAGGAGGTAGTCACAATGATGCCCTTTACATTACTGTTCAAACTAGAGACAAAACTGTGCCCATGGTTCTCATTGATAATGGGTCAGCACTAAACGTCTGTCCATTGAGGGTAGCCAGCTGTCTGGGTTTGGAGGAAACAGATTTCATTCCATCTGACCAGATAGTGAAAGCATATGATAGCACCCGAAGGGAAGTATTGGGGGTTGCTACACTAAAATTAGCAATTGGGCCAGCCATAATGGAAGTACCATTCCAAGTAATTGACGTGTCCACCAGTTTCAACCTGCTTTTGGGACGCCCATGGATACACCATACCAAAGCAGTACCTTCCTCTTTACACCAAAAGGTCAAATTCCCCTACGAGGGTAAAATCATAACAGTTCAAGGAGATGACTACAGCCAGCTCAAAAAGCCAACGGATCAGCCTCTCTTTGAGGTCAACCCTGAAAATGCCAATTTTCCCCTCTCGGGATTTCAGTATGACACTATGCAATTCATAGAAGGAAAGACTACAAACTCCTGAATTCTCTTTGATTTTGGGACGGTGCAAATAAACTGCATAGTTCCTTTGATGTTGAGGATGTCTTACCTGCCGGGAATGGCTATGACGAGGTCCGGAAAGACATACCCCGCACTGCAAGCCTGGGAATGTCCAGTAAATGAAGGGACTTTTGGGCTAGGATATCAGCCCACTGAGGAAGACCTGGCCGCGAGGACCAGGAATAGAGGTAGAAAGATGCAGATGCCATCACACCTTTTGACTTTGAATAGCCACTTCCGCAAATCGGGAGAGACGGTTCCTTATCACGGCTTCCAAGAGCCATTTTACTGCCCGAATGCTAAGAAGATGCTGCCGGGGTTAGAGATATTTTCTGATGTCTGGGGTAACAAGCCTGAAGCAATAGCTGAGCTGGAAGTGGAAGACTTCATGCTGCCGAGTCTCTTTGACGAGGTTGCGGTCATTACAGGAAATGAAGAAAATCAAGACCTGCTGAGCCTAATCAAACCGAATGAAGGGCCTCTCACCAACTGGCACGCTGAGGAGGAGCGCGCTGCTGACAACCCCCCTCCCGAGTCGAACCTAGAGTCGGAATCTATAATTAAGTCCTGTACTTAGTCTGAGTCTGACCCCGAGTCTGAAACCGAGTCAGAGTCCAATCCCAGTTCTGGGTCGTGTGTGTCGGATTTTGAAAATCCAGATTTCAAATATGATGTAATCTTTGAAGATGATTCCGTCATGATCAATAAAGGTTTGCAAATTATTGACTACCCCGCGTATCTATCTTTCCAAGCATTTCCAAGCAAAAATAATGAAAATCAAATAAATGAAATGAAAAATGAAAAAGAAAAAATAATAATTGGCAAAGAAGAAAACGAACATACATACATTGCATCTGACTGTGTGAACAGGGAGCAGATCAGTGAATGCTTAAAGAAGTTTGCCGATTGCTTCATGTGGAAGGCGAGTGACATCATGGGAATTGACCCGACAATAGTGGTACACAAGATTCCAGTATATCCCGAGGCTAAGCCAGTGAAACAGAAGCTAAGAAGGCTGAAGATCGAATGGTCCTTGAAAATCAAGGAGGAAGTGGCCAAGCAACTGGAAAATAAATTCATAGAGCCTATTGCCTACCCGACGTGGTTAGCAAACATTGTGCCAGTGCCGAAAAAAGATGGCAAAGTCATAATGTGTGTAGACTATCGGGACTTGAATAAAGCATGTCCAAAAGATGACTTCCCCCTGCCGCATATTGACTTGTTGGTAGACCGCATGGTGGGACACGAGATGGTCTCCTTGACCGATCTTGCTGTCAGGTACAACCAGATAATGATGCATTTGCCAGACAAAGAAAAGACGGCATTCATCACAGAATGGGGAACCTACTGCTACAGGGTCATGCCTTTTGGGCTCAAAAATGCCAGGGCAACCTATCAAAGAATGGCAACGACCATCTTCCATGACATGATTCACAAAGAAGTAGAAGTGTATGTGGATGACATGGTTGTTAAATCAAAAACAGCTAGCGAACATACAACAGCACTTGAGAAGTTCTTCCTTAGACTTCGAAAGTACAATTTAAAGCTCAACCCAGCAAAATGTCTGTTTGGAGCTACATCCGGAGTGTTTCTGGGGCATATGGTCAGCCAGAAGGGCATAGAGATCGACCCTTCAAAAGCCAAAGCCATTCTGGGAATGCCAGCACCGAGGACGGAAAAAGAAGTTCAGGGTTTCCTGGGGAGGCTACAGTACATCAGCCGATTCATCAATCAATTGGCCGATACTTGCGGCCCGATTTTCAAATTGCTCAGAAAAGGAGTGGCCGTCAAATGGAATGAGGATTGTCAGAAAGCTTTCGACCAAGTCAAACAGTATCTGTTATCCCCGCCAGTTTTACAGCCACCAAGGCTAGGAAAGCCTTTGCGGCTGTACCTATCAGTGACAGAAGAAGCGATGGGTGCGATGCTAGCTCAACAAGCAGAAGATACAAGGGTAGAAAATGCCGTGTATTACCTCAGCAAAAGGATGCTAGACTACGAGTTGAAATACAATAAGATAGAGAAGTTGTGTTTGGCTCTAGTATGGGCCTGTACAAAGCTACAGCACTACCTCTCATCTTACACCACAAGCGTTATTTCTGAATCGAACCCCTTGAAATTCCTTATGGAGAGGCCGGTTCTTGACTGTAAGATGGCAAAGTGGGTGTCAGTGCTCGCAGCTTATGATTTGAAATTTGTACAACGGAAGGCAGTGAAAGGCGGAGCCTTGGCTGATCAACTAGCAGAATTACCGGTCGAAGACCAAATGCCGGAGGTAGAATTTCCTGATGAAGACTTGGTGAACCTGGAAAGTGAAGTTTGGGAAATGTACTTCGATGGAGCTTCGAACTACCATGGAAATGGGGTTGGAGTCGTATTCAAAACTCCTTGTGGAGAATACGTCCCAATCGCAGTCAAATTAGATTTCGACTTCACCAACAAGGAAGCCGAGTATGAAGCTTGCATAAAGGGGTTAGAAGCAGCCCTAGAAAAAGAGATAAAGGTCCTCAAGGTTTTCGGAGATTCCAACTTAATAGTCTCCCAAGCTTTAAGGAAATGGAAAATTAAAGAAGAGCGTTTGGTTCCTTACCTACAACGCTTGGACGAATTGGCTCAGCAATTTGAAGATCTATCCTTCCACTACTTACCGCGAGCCAAGAATCAGTTCGCTGATGCTCTAGCTAACTTGGCCTCTATGGTCAATGTGGGAGGAGACCAAGTCATTCGACCTCTCACAGTTCGGCTACAGAAGCAGCCAGCACATGTCATGAATTTGGTGGATGACAAGCCTTGGTATTGGGATATACAGAATTATCTTCAGAATGAAGCTTACCCGGAGGGATCTACCAAGACTGATCAACGAACATTGAGGCAATTAGCATCCGGATATTTCCTTACTGGGGGAGTTCTGTATAAGAGAAGTTCGAATGGCCTGCACCTAAGGTGCGTGGATGAGGGAGAAGCTCAAACCATCATGGATTCCTTACATAATGGGGAGTCTGGTCCACAAATGCACGGGATAGCCTTGGCTCGGAAGATTGTGAACCTAGGTTATTACTGGTCAACCATGAATGCAGATTGCGTGAGGCACGCGCAGAAATGCCACGAATGTCAAATTTTTGCTAAACTGCAAAGACAGCCTCCGATCAATTTGAATCCCATTGCTTCACCATGGCCCTTCGCAACTTAGGGCATAGACGTGATCGGAAAAATCCACCCAAAAGCTTCTAACGGTCATCAGTTCATCCTGGTTGCCGTAGATTATTTCACTAAATGGATCGAGGCAGCCTCCTATTCAGTTTTAAATGCCAAGAAGGCAGCACAGTTCGTTCGTACTAACATCCTTTGTCGGTACGGAACGCCATTCGAGATCATCACGGATAATGGGTCTCACTTTCAGAGTGAATTTTCTAATTTGTTGAAGGAAACAAGAATTCAACATCATAAGTCTTCGCCCTATCGTCCACAAACAAACGGGGCTGTAGAGGCCGCGAATAAGGCTATAAAAGTCATTCTGCAGAAGACGGCTAAAAAGCACAAAGCTTGGCACGAACAGCTACCGAATGCCTTATGGGGATATAGGACTTCAATTAGGACGCCCACCAGAGCAACCCCGTATTCTTTGATATATGGTATGGAAGCAGTATTGCCTATCGAGCTGGAAGTTTAGTCGGCAAGGGTTATCCAAGAAAGCCAGATCAGCGAAGCAGACTGGATTAAGAATTATCATTTGCAACTCTTGGGTATGGATGAAAAGCGGTTGCAAGCAATTCACCAAACTCAAGTCTACCAGAGAAGAATGGCACGGCATTTTAATAAGAAGGTCAAAGACCAAAAATTGGAAGAAGGTTGTTTGGTCCTGAAGGAAATTAGACAGCCAATCCTAGATCCACGTGGAAAGTTTCGCCCTCATTGGGCTGGGCCCTATGTGTTGAAGAAAATATTATCCGGCGGAGCCGTCATCTTGACTGATTTGGATGGTTTGGAATTCACGAATCCATGTAATTTAGATCAGTTAAAAAGATATTTTGTGTAATAAGCATTGCATAATGTAAAATGAACTACATTAGACTTGATTCTCTTCGGAAAAAAGAAATTATGTATCGGGGATATGTAGGCAGCCCTCATTGGGTGCGGTCTGAACATTAATAAAAAAAAATCATTCCATAATTCTTTCTTCTTTGCCAACAATAATAATAAAAAAAAAGAGAGAAAAATCCGCTAAGTCGAAAACCCGAAAGGGCGGCTTAGGCAAAAATGGGTAGCCCGCTAAGTCGAAAACCCAAAAAGGGCGGCTTAGGCAAAAATGGGTAGCTCGCTAAGTCGAAAACCCGGAAAGGGCGGCTTAGGCAAAAATTAGAGCTTGAATAAATAAAGTTGGAAAATGCTTGGAAAGCTTAAAAGTCAAATTACCTCCCCAATCAAAGTAATAAAGCCAAGCAAAAGTGTCCATAAAGTTCAAAACACAAAATAAAAGTCTAAGTCCAAAAAAAAAAAAAAAATCCAAAATCCATAGTAAAAATCCAAAGCCAAAAATAAACAGTCAAAAACAACAAAAATCCAAAAGCTTATAGGAGTCTAGGCGTCCCGTCTCCTCCGTGGAGCAACATCCTCCGAGTCATCCCTAGCAGCTGAACTCTCTCCAACCTCGCCTGTCCGAGGAGCCAACACAATCTCCTCATCAGTCCTAACCCCATCACCAGCGTCAGCCTGAGTCCAACCCTCAAGTGCACTCAGCAATGCGTTCCTCCTCAGCCTTTCAACCGGCCAGACAACGGTCATGAACCAGGCCCGATACTCAAGAGAAGTCTGAATACCACCAGGATTAGGTAAAGGCCTAACCATTTGATGGTCTCTAACCCAAGCTCTAAGGACGGCTCGGGTAACCCCCGGAGTGATGGCTGAATCAGATAAAGAGTCATCCACGATCGGTACAGTCTGATCTATCCCCATCTGCCTCATAACACGCGAAGCATAGTACCAAGTACAATGGGTAAGGCCTAAAAGGTAAACCCGAGTATGGCGAGAGCTAACCTGGATAAAACAGGTAATGTCGTACCAGGGTACGAATCACAACACCTCATTTGGACCCAACTCAATCAGCCATGAGGTCCATGCATCAGCAGACGGGTGTGTGATCAAGATCCTACGCATGCGGTACCGGGCGGGGTTATAAGGCAGTAAAGTAGGAACAGCAACCACTTGGAGGTGGTCCTTTAACCAAACCTGAGTAATGGATCCTTTCTATTACAAAGGGACAGGCCAAAAGAAAAAAAAATAAATAAAAAGAAAAAAAGAGAAGTACCTGGAGAATAATAGGAGAAACCGTCCAATCCTCGAAGCCTAAAGCAGCTCTGTCAAGGCTCCTGATAGTTTCTGCCAGCACAATGCCACCTATGCAACCCATATCCTCCATCTGCCGAACCATGGGACAAAGTCGCAAATCCCCAAAGCATGGATCCTTGTTGAACAAGAAACCAGCCAATAAGCAAAAAACCAAGGCCCGCATTCTCAGCCTCATCCGGTCCGGGTCGTCTGAACGGACCTCTGAAAATTCATCAATCAGGGGCAGCAGAATTGCTTTCTGATCACCAACAATTATAGCCCTAGCTTGAGGTCGGCTGAACTGAAACAGGCTTTCAAACGACCGAACATACCCAATCTTGAGCTCATGCCTGACCAAAGGGGCATTGGGGTCGCACCCTATGATAGCATAGAATTCCTCAAAAAGAGGACACATCTCCTCCATCATGGCTCCAAACCGGAACACATGGGCCTCAGGGTCCCAAAGTCTGATGCAGGCCCATAAAAGTTCCAGTCGATTACTACCCCCCTGAGGGTAACGATAGGAGAGAGACCGTACCTCCCCAAGTTGATCTTTTCGACCTTGGAGAGACTCTTAATCCAGCTGTGCATGCTGTGAGTAAAAAAGGGATTCATTCTTTGAAATTAAGAAAAAGAAGAGAGAAAAGAAAGGATGAGTGAAGAACCAAACAAAAAAACTAGTTTTTATAGAAAAATGCGCCGAACGACGGCAGCAGCAGCCGCCGAATTGCCGCCGAATGATGGCGGCAGCAACCGCCAAACAACAGCGGCAGCGGCCGCCGACGGTGGGGGCCACCTAATAAAAAAAAGGAAAAGAGGGGGGTAAATAAATAAACAAACAAAAAATAAAGTACGTCCGAAATGGTGAAACCCCATTTTCATTTCAAGCATGCATACATATTTTCAGTGCTAACTGATCGCAGGTACAAATGACATTCAGTACAGAAGTACAGTCAGAATTCGGCACAACAAAAAAAAAAAAAAACAAAAACTGGCAACCATGGCTTCAACGACGGGGCCTCCTCCCCCTCTGATCATCGAAGGCTATCTGAGTCCAGGCCGTAGTTAGTTCTTGCTACATCCCGAGAACCAGCTCCATCATTTGATTGACCAGCCCGACAGGAACCTGGAAATCATACAAAGGAAAATACGAGTCAATATCAAATCTCTTATGAATCACTGTTGTGAGAGATGTGTCAGGTTTTACCTCAGAGATGTCCTCGGAAGGAAGAGCCGAGCGATCCACACTCTCCAGGGAGACCTCTCGAAAAGATGGAGGGCTGTCAGGAACATAGTAAGGAATACTGTATGGCAGACGTAGATTGGCCAGGTCTGGGTGAAGCGGCCCGGTAGCCTCCAAAATAGACCGGGGAGCCCTAGAAGGACTGGTCGATCGGCTAGGACCGGCCGATCGGCTAGGTCCGACCTGCGATGGACCCTCAACCGGGGTGGAAAAAGTGGGATCGGTCATGGGCCTCCTCCTTGGAGTCCTAGTCGAGGGACCCGAAGCCCGAGAAGAACGGGTGCCAAGTGGCTGAGAAGGTGCCAATCTCTGAAAACTATCAAGCCGGGATCCGATGGGTTGCATCAGGAAAATTGTACAGAACTCGTCATAATCTCCCTCCAGGATGAACTCCACATGCGGAACACCCTCAGTATGAGCGTCGGTCAGCGTCATATGCTTGCCCGCTCGCATGTCTTCGGGAGGGGAATAAGGAATAGAGCGGCAGCCTCTTATTTGAATGTTTACTCTCTCACCTAAGTAATATCGTCTTAGGACGGGGTGCGACAGGACCACCCTCCGCCGAGACAAGGCATCCGACCGCTGGAATTGGGGGTTAACTTGAATCCAGCTCTGCAGGCGGGAAAGCATTGCCCCTATCTCCACCTATGAAAAATGCAAATATGTTAATAAATCCTTTTTATTCAACATATTCAAGAATTACTAAGCACATACCTGCTCCAGTCTACAAGTATCAAAAAAGGCTCTCAAATCCTTTAGCGATTTCTTATGTTGAACAGTATGAAGGTTTGATCGGTACCATCTCCAAGCCAAAGGTACCAGCCCCAATCCAAGATCAGCATGAACTTGCTCTGGGCGAGTGAAAGGAAAGTACTCATATGCCCAAGTCTGTAAAAGGGAAGAAACGAAAGTCAATGGAAAAAGGAATGAGAACCCAAAAAAAAAAAAAAAAAAAAAAAAAAAAAAAAAGAACGTCCTTTACATTACCTCCCAGAAGTAGTAAGTCCCGCTGAGTTTACAGTGGCCCCGACTCAGATCACACATGTCATCATACATGCGGCTCAGAATAGTGCCGGCCCAGTCGTACTCCTTGAGATGGGCTAGATTTTCTAAACTCTTCAAGATAGAAGGGTTAAAACTCTCCTTCCTGTTAGACCAGAAGGTCGAAGCAAACAACAGCAACAAAGTGAACCTAGCTGCCTGAGTAGCCGTCAGCTCTCCCCGCCTATATTTAGCGTAAGTATTGGGGGCCTGGAGGTATAGCCAGCGTCTGGAGACGCTCAAAGCCGGAGTAGCGGAGCCTGGCCCGACGATCCGAGGTAAGTCTATCCCGATCAGCTCCACCATCCGGTCAGGGGAAATCTCTGTCCTCCAGTCGTCATATAATTCGATCGGTCGAGTGCCAAACGGGATTCCGGAGATCACTGAAAAATCCACAGGGGTCATTGTCAACTCGCCCCAGGAAAAATGGAAAGTATTAGTAGTGTCCCACCATCTCTCGGCCAAAGCGCACAGTAACTCCTTGTGACTGCTCCGGCCTATGTCATGGTGCCTCAGGTAACCTAAATGGGACGGACTGATAATCGCCCAATCGAATGGTTAAGATCAAATATCTCGAGCGGGATTTCAGACATAGGGGTCTCACCCACATCCACTTTGACATAAGGGTCCTGAAAAGGTAAAGCAATCTAAGAGTTATTCCTCGGTTCCTTACTAAGGATAATATCTTAGTTTCACCCTAGCATGCATACTAATAAAAAAATATACATCCAAAAAAAAAAAAAAAAATTCAAATCATCACAGTCCGGCCACGGAGGCCTACAAAAATCACAAGTCGGCCACAAAGGCCCACAAAATCACAAGCCGGCCACGGAGGCCCAAAAATCACAAGTCGGCCACAAAGGCCCACAAAATCACAAGCCGGCCACGGAGGCCCAAAAATCACAATTCCGCCACAAAGGCCCACAAATTCGCAATTCGGCCACGGAGGCCCAAAAATTCACAATCAGGCCAAGGAGGCCCGAAAATTAATAATTCGGCCACGAAGGCCCAAAAATTCCTAGTGCGATCTAAGGCCAAAAAAAAAATAATAATAATAATAATACAATTGCAAACAAATAGGAGCAGAAAGGGGCTTACCTGGGCAAAGATGCCAGTTACGGAGGCGTGAGTATTAGCGTCCACCGTAAGATTGACTTCTTCAAGGGAAATTCCTAGAGAACCTAGAAAATCCTCACCGCTGAGATCCGAGGAAGCCATGGAGAGAGGAAGTTCGAAGCCTTGAAGATTGAGAGAATTTGAAGAGAGCTCTTTAATTTGAAAAGTTTAGAATGAATGAAAATAAAAATTTCAAGCTATTTATAAGCAAATGGCTAAAAATTTCGCCTTCAAAATTTGTGTTTCAGACAACCACCGACTCCCATAAATCATTTTTATGATCGCCGGTGGGGGGCAACTGTGAATACTCAAATTTTGAGGCTTGAAAAGCCTGTTTTTCTGGACTACGGACAGTCCGACCGGACCGAAGGCTATTTTGGAAGTTCACCGAAAGTATGCCAATATGGTACTTAAAACGTCCGGAATGTCGCGAGGATCACGGAACAGGTCCCGGAATATTTTTCGGAGGTCCGAAACTCCTGAAAACACCTCTGGAGTGAAAGGCCCAAGGGGCTGCCGCCGAGTACGGCGGCTCCGGCCGCCGGACATGGCGGCACCGGCCGCCGGCCATCGGCGGCACCTGCCGCCCTAGGCCCGTTTTTGGCCTATAAATACCACTTACCTCTTCATTTTTTGCCACTCCTGTCTGTGTTGACGGACGATCTTTCTCCCTCACGCTTTTGCGATTCTTTTACCGCTTTTTGCATTTTTTAATTTAGTCTTTTTTTTTTATGTGTTGTGATACTTGGCCACTAAAATTAAACAAATTCCAATTAATTAATCAATATTCCCCAAACGAGGAGTTAAATCTGGAGCTAAGAAGCGGTCGCCAATTAAATCAGGTACTACCGAAACTCTACCTATTTAATTTTAGCATTTCATGCATATTCTTCTTCTACTCCGATTCTGAATTAAAGTTGTTGCATAAATGCATTCACGTCATCAATTCGGCAAGTAAACTGCCTCAATTAAAACATGATTAAGTTTAAACGCCCGGTTAATTAATAATCGTGGTATTAAAGCATAAATCCGACAATATTGGCTAAAGTGCCTAGTTAATTAATAATTATGGTATGATTGCCTTATTTTCGAACACTTCGCTTAAAAGTCCAATTAATTAATAATTGTGACTAATTGTGACTAATTGTGACTAATGGCCTCGTTCAAAATCATGTTTGTTTTTTTTTTTTTGGCAATAAAATGGCCTACATCTAATTAATTATTCTAGCGACAATTTGCCTACGGTCTAATCGATTTTTAGCAAACAAATTGCTTTTAAATGAGATTAACCATTTTTAGTGACAAATCGCCTTAAAATCGAACAATTTCGGCTCAAAGCCTTAAAATCGATCAATTTCGGCAAAATGCCTTAAAATCAATCATTTTCGGCTCAAAGCCTTAAAATCGATCAATTTCGGCAAAATGCCTTAAAATCAACCATTTTCGGCTCAAAGCCTCAAAATCGACCATTTTTGGCAAAATGCCTTAAAATGAACCATTTTTGGCTAAGAGCCTTAAAATCAATCATTTTGGCGACAAATCGCCCGACAAAATCAATTTCGGCAATAATAAGCCCGAATATCAATTTCGGCAATAATAAGCCCGAACATCAATTTTGGCAATAATAAGCCCAAATATCAAATTTGGCGACAAATCGCCCGACAACCATTTTTGGCACAAATGCCTTAAAACCAACATTTTTGGCGACGAACGCCTCAACAAATCAATCAACCTTTTTGGCAAAATGCCTAAACAAAAAATGCACGAAGCACACACATACTCATGCATAAAGCATACCCACTTAAAGCCCTCTAAAAGAGGCCTATCGAACTACGTTGACTTTGATCTTCCATTCAAACGGAAGTACGTAGGCACGTTCGGAATTTCACTCCGGGCGGCAAGTCGAAATCACTTAAACATTTCATTAATCCATCATTCACCTTGCAAAACATTCATTCATCGGTTAGTTTATCAGCATGACACAGTCTCGGGATCCATCTCGGGTTTGCACACCATGCCTTAGACATTGGGATAATTAATCTAATAATTAGGTTAATTAGAATTGGAGTCAATTTAGGGTTTTTCCTAGTTTACCTTAAAACAATTAAACAAGGTGGCGACTCACACATCACGTGCATTTCTTCCTTAGTCACATGCATCCATATGCATTGATGTTTGGGGAGGGGTTCACACAACCTCGCCTGTCCGAGGAGCCAGCACAATCTCCTCACCAGTCCCAACCTCATCATCAGTGTCAGCCTGAACCCAACCTTCGAGTACACTCAGCAGTGCAGTCCTCCTTGGTCTCTCAATCGGCCAGACAGCAGTAATGAACCAAGCCCGATACTCAGGAGAAGTCTGAACACTGGCAGGATTAGGTAAAGGCCTAACCATACGATGATCTCTAACCCAAGCCCTAAGGACGGCTCGGGTAACGCCCGGGGTAATGGCTGAATCAGCTGAAAAGTCATCCATAATCGGAATAGTCTGGTCTATCCCCATTTGCCTCAAAACGCGCAAAGCGCAGTTCCAAGTACAGTGTGTGAGGCCTAAAAGGTAAACCCGAGAATGACGAAAGCTGACCTGGATGAAGCGGGTGATGTTGTACCATGAGATGAACCACAGTATCTCATTTGGACCCAACTCAATTAGCCATGAAGTCCATGAATCAGTAGATGGGTGGGTGATCAAAATCCTCCGCATATGATACTGAGTGGGATTATAGGGCAAGAGAGTAGGAGTAGCAACCACTTGAAGGTGGTCCTTCAACCAGACCTGAGTAATGGATCCTTTCTATTACAAGGGAATAAAGTAAAAAAGAGAGGAAAAGATAAGAAAGATAACAAAGGGAAATACCTAGAGAATGATGGGAGAAACTGTCCAGTCATCAAACCCTAAAGCAGCCCTGTCAAGGCTCCTAATAGTCTCGGCCAGCACAATGCCGCCAATACAACCCATATCCTCCATTTGTCGAACCATGGGGCAAAGACGCAAATCCCCAAAGCCTGGGTCCTGGTTAAACAAGAAGCCAGCCAATAAACAGAAAACTAAGGCCCGCATCCTCAGCCTCATCCCGGTCTGGATCGTTTGGGCAAGCCTCTGAAAATTCATCAATCAGGGGTAACAGAATTGCCTTCTGGTCATCAACAATCATAGCCCTAGCTTGGGGTCGGCTGAACTGAAACAGGTTTTCAAACGACCTAACATACCCAATCTTCACCTCATGCTTGACCAAAGGGGCATTGGGTCACACCCTATGATAGCACAAAACTCCTCAAAAAGAGGGCACATCTCCTCCATCATGGCCCCAAACCGGAAAACGTGGGCTTTAGGGTCCCAAAGTCTAATACAGGCCCGTCAAAAATCCCAATCAACTATTACACCCCTAAGAGTAATAACGGGAGAAAGACCGTACCTCCCCAAATTGATCTTTTCAACTTTGGAGAGACTCCTAGTCCAACTGTGCATGCTATGGTTGTAGAAGGGATTCATGTCCTTTTATTTATTTTATTTATTTTTATTTATTGTTATTTTAAAATAATAATAATAATAATAATAATAAATAATAAATAAAAATAATAATAAGGAAGAAAAAGAGAGAAGAGAGAAGAAACTGACCAGATTCTGTTGGCTCGAAAAAAAGGAGTGAATGAAAAAAAATAGAAAAAGCAGCTTAAATAGAGAAAAAGCGCATCCGTAGGCGGCCCAGCCGCCGGATCCCGGCGGCGGCCCGAGCCGACGGCCACCGCAAAAAAAAAAAATTATATTTTGATGTATAGATTTGAGATAAAATTCCCAGCAAAAAATGGGTCCTTTTCAGTTTTTAAAAAAATACAGCCAAGATTGAGTACAGAAAATACAGCAAGAGAAAAACAAAGGAAAGCTGGAAAATCTAGCAACTATCAGCGGCGGGGCCTCCTCCTCCTCTGATCATCAAAGGCTATCTAAGTCCAGGCCGCAGCTAGTTCTTGCTGCATCCCGAGAACCAACTCCATCATCTGATTGACCAGCCCGTCAGGAACCTGGAAACCATACAAAGGAAAATAAAAGTTAATATCAGATCTCTTATGAATCCTTTTTATGAGAGATGTGTCAGGCTTTACCTCATTAATGTTCTCGGAAGGAAGAGTCGCGCGCTCCACATTATCCAGGGAGACCTCTCGAAGAGCTGGAGGGCCATTGGGAACAAAGTAAGAAATACTGTATGGAAGACGTAGACTGGCCAGGTCTGGGTGAAGCGGCCCGGTAGCCTCCAAAATAGCCCGGGGAGCCCTGGAAGGACCTGCCAACCGGCTAGGCCCGGCCTGCGACGGCCTCTCAATCGGGGTGGAAGAAGTGGGCTTGGTCATGGGCCTCCTCCTTGGAGTCCTAGTCGAGGGACCCGAAGCTCGAGAAGAACGGGTATCGAGCGGCTGGGAAGGAGCCGACCTCTGGATACTATCAAGCCGAGATCCAATGGGCGGCATCAAAGACATTACGCAGAATTCATCATAATCCCCTCCCATAATGAACTCCAAATGAGGGATACCCTCAGTATGAGCAGCAGTGAGCCTCATTTGTTTACCCGCTCGCATATCCTCAGGGGGGGGATAAGGGACAGAGCGACAGCCTCTTATCTGAACGTCCACTCTCTCACCCAAATAATATCGCCATATGATGGGGTGTGACAGGACCACCCTCCGCTGAGACAAGGCATCTGACCGCTGGAAATCAGGATCAGCCTGAATCCAGCCCTGTAAACGGGCAGTCATCAGCCCCACTTCGGCCTATAAAAGATGTAAATATGTTAATAAATCTTTTTTTTTTAACATATCCAAAAATACTAAGCATATACCTGCTCCAGAGGGCAAGTATCAAAAAAGGCTCTCAGCTCCTTCAGCGACTTATTGCGCCGGACGGGATGAAGGTTTGACTTGTACCATCTCCAAGCCGAAGGCGCCAGCCCTGATCCGGGATCAGTCTGGAGTAACTCTGGGTGAGTGTAAGGAAAGTACTCGAATGCCCAAGTCTGCAGAACGAAAAAAAAAGAATCAGTGAGAAAGAAAATTCAAGATAAACAGAAAAACACAGAAAGGGAGAATGTTCTTTACATTACCTCCCAAAAGTAGAAGGTCCCGCTAAGCTTGCCATGGCCTCGACTCAGGTCACACATATCGTCATACATGCGGCTCAAAATAGCACCGGCCCAGTCATACTCCTCTAAAAGGGCCAAATTCTCCAAACTCTTCAAGATAGAAGGGTTAAACTTCTCTTTCCTGTTGGACCAAAAGGTCGAAGCGAACAATAGCAACAAAGTGAATCGGGCCACCTGAGTAGCCGTCAGCTCTCCCCGCCCGTATCTAGCATAGATGCCAGGGGCCTGGAGGGATAACCAGCGTCTGAAAATGCTCAAAGCAGGGGTAGCAGAACCTGGCTCGACCAGCCGAGGCAGGTCTATCCCAATCAGCTCCACCATTCGGTCGGAGGAGATATTAATCCTCCAATCATCATATAGCTCGATCGGCCGAATCCCGAAAGGGATCCCGGAGATCACAGAAAAGTCTGTAGGGATCATTGTCAACTCGCCCCAAGAGAAGTGGAAAGTATTGGTGGTGTCCCACCACCTCTCAGCCAAGGCACACAATAACTCCTTGTAGTTACTCCGACCCATGTCAAAATGCCTCAGATAGCCCAGGTAAGATGGACGGATAATTGCGCCAACCGGGCTGTTTTGATCGAATATTTCGAGCGGAATTCCAGCCACAGAACTCTCACCCACATCCAATTTAATACGGGAGTCCTAAAAGGTAAATCAACCTAAGAGTTACTCCTCAGTTCCTTACTAAGGGTAATATCTTAGTTCTACCCTAGCATGCATACTAATAAAAACAGTAAGCACAGGAATTTTTTAAAATTCACAATTTGGCCTAAGGCCCAAAAATCACAATTTGGCCTAAGGCCCAAAATTCACAATTTGGCCTAAGGCCCAAGATCAACAATTGGCCATAGAGGCCCAAAATTGCACAATTTGGCCTAAGGCCCAAAAAATCACAATTCGGCCTAAGGCCCAAAGTTCACAATTTGGCCTAAGGCCCAAAAATTCACGATTTGGCCTAAGGGCCAAAATTTCACGATTTGGCCTAAGGCCCAAAAAAAATCACAATTTGGCCTAAAGCCCAAAAATTCACAATTCGGCCTAAGGCCCGAATATTAAATAATATGCACGCATAAAAGTGAAAGGGAACTCACCTGGGCGAAGATGCCGGTCATGGAGGCGTGAGTATCTGCGTCTGCCATAAGATCGACCTCGTCGAGAGAAATCCCTAGAGACCCGAAGAAATCCTCGTCGCTGCTGTAGCTTGGAAGAGCCATAGAGGAAGGTGGTCTTGTAGCTTTGAAACTTGAGAGGATTTAAGAGAGCTCCCTAAGGTGGAGAGTGAGTAATGAATGAAATGGTGAAGTTCAAGCTATTTATAAGCAAATAGCCAAAAGGCGGGTCTTTTGGACGCGTCAGATTTTCGCCTCCAAAATTTGTATTTCAGACAACCACCGACTCCCATAAATCATTTTATGGTTGCCGGTGGGGGGCAACTGTGAACACCCAAATTTTGAGGCTCGAAGAGCCAATTTTCCCGGACTGCAAATAGTCCGGCCGGGCCGGAGGCCATTCAAAAAGTTCACTGGAAGTATGCCAATATGGTACTTGAAACGTCCGAAAAATCACGAGGATCATAGAACTGGTCCCGGAATATTTTTTGGAGGTTCGGAACTCCCGGAAAAGCCTCCAGAACAAAAATTAGCATAGCCACCAGACCCGGCGGCCAAAGCCGCCTGCCTCCGGCAGCCCAGCCGCCGAAACAGTCCATTTTTTGCCTATAAAAGCAGCCCCGGGCCTTCTGTTTTCCTCACTCAGTCTGTGTTGATGGACGCTCCTTCTCCCTTACGCTCCTTGCGATTCTTTACTGCTTTTCTGCATTTTTATTTAGCTTTATTATTTTCTTGCTTTGTTATTTGGTCATTTAAAATTAAATTAATTAATATTCCCTTAACGAGGAGCTTAACCTGGAGTTAAGAAGTGGTCGTCGATTAAATCAGGTACATGAACTAAACTCTGCTTATTTAATTTTAGCATTTCATACATTCTTCTCTTCTACTCCTAATAATTCTATAACTGCATAAATGCATTCATGATATCTTTAGGCAAATAAACTGCCTCAAATAAGTAAGTTTAGGCTAAATGCCCGGTTAATAGATAATCGTGGTATTAAAGCCTAAATCCGACAATATTGGCTTAAAATACCTAGTTAATTAATAGCTATTGTATGATCGCCTTTATTTCGAACAAATCTGGCTTAAGTCCAATTAATCAATAATTGAGGCTAAAAAGCTTTAATTCAAACACGTTTTTATTGGCAATAAAATTGCCTACATTACAATCCAGTTAATCAATTTTTGGCAAACACATTGCTTATAAAATAGATTAACTACTTTCAGCGACAAATCGCTTAAATCAATTCTTTGGCAAAATGCCTAAAATTAATCAACTTATTTTGGCTAAAAGCCTTAAATCAATCATTTTTGCGACAATCGCCTAAATAATCATCTTTTGGCAAACAGATTGCCTAAATTAACCTTTTTGGCTAAAAGCCTTCAAATTAATCAATCTTTTGGCTAAAAGCCTTAAAATCAAGCATTTTGGCGACAATCGCCTAAATCACAACATTTTTGGCAACAATTGCCTGAATCAATCTTTTTGGCTAAAAGCCATCAAAATCAACATTTTTGGCATCAAATGCCTAAAACAATCAATCTTTGGCAAAATGCCTAAACAAAATGCACAAAGCATACACACACTCATGCATAAAGCATCCCCATTCAAAGCCCTCTAAAAGAGGCCTATCGAACTACGTTGACTTTGATCTTCCATTCAAACGGAAGTACGTAGGCACGTTAGGGATTTAACCCCGAGCGGCAAGTCGAAATCACTTTCAATTGGTCCAATTACATCATTCACCTTGCAAAGCATCCATTCATAGGTTAGTTCATCAGCATGACATAGTCTCGGGATCCACCTCGAGTTCGTAGACCATGCCTTAATCATTGGGTTAATTAATCTAGCATTTAGGTTAATTAAAATTGGAGTCACTTAGGGTTTTTCCTAGTTTACCCTAAAATAATTAAGCAAGGTGGCGACTCACACATTCACGTGCATTTCTTCCTGCATTCATATGCCTATGATGTTTTGGGGAGGGGTTCACAGGTGGATACATACATAAAACACAAAATGCACATGCATAAAACACACAAGATATTACAAAAAAATGAAAAACAAAGGATAGAAAGACCTTAGGCCTCCTGAGAACCTGGAAATATTTCATCCATTTCCATTCCATACGTGCTTGGTTTGCCTGGATCGTGTGCATTTGCTGTCTCATGTCAAAAACTGTGATCTGCAAATTCTCCTGTGATTGCTATAAGGCATCCACTTTACTCAAAACTTACTTCCATCTAGCGACTCGTCTTCTTCTTCTTCTTCTGTTTGAGAAGACAATGTGACTGATGCTTTGCCTTTCCTCTGTCTTTGCATTTGGGCATGAGAGGTTCCTTCATGTGATGCATGTGTAACACCCTCCGCCGAGTCCCGTGAGACCCGACGACGGATGCCACATTCGGTGTCGGAGACACCGTCTTAACTTAACATACAAATCATTAAATAAGATTATGAATTAGAAGTAATTGAGTATTCACAAGTGTAGCGAGTAATTTTTTTTTTTTATATAGATAATCATTTCATTTCGTTTTCATCTCTTTTTTTTTTTTTTGAAAAAAAGATTGGGAAAAATCATACATAAATACTGTAAGAATTTCCCTTTTAAAAACTGAGCTCGCCAAACATGTGAATACAAAACACTCCCAATTAAACTCCAAACTCCCAACATCTCCACATAATCATCATAACACAACAACACTTCTATATTTTCATAATTATATAAATCCTCAATAGCAGTTTAATATTCATCAATTAATTGCATTCAGTATATATATCAAGTCTTAATAAACTAATCATACCAACTCTCTTGAAATATTTTATATTCAATCATTTATTGAATCTTATGCTTATCTCCGAATATAGACACCAACATAATTGCTAATTACATGCTTAAGTTATAATTCAAATAATACTATCTCTGAAAATATAATACTTATACATGCCATAGTTCTTAAGTACATAAATCTCAATCTACTACTACCACAATAGTCACTTCTGCCCTGATGCTACTCTTCTAGTCTTCAAGCAACAACCACAGTCTTTAACCTGCGCGTGATAAAAATCAACGCGCTGAATATAAAACTCAGTGGTGCTCATAATTCACATACTTACTAACGTTGTGATGACAACTTACTTAAAACACAAATGATATAAAATCATTAAATTTCAACATACATGTACATTTATAGCAAAAGAAATATCAAATAAACTATTAATTAATAACATAAAGAATTTAATTCTTTCAACTCATAAATTCATTACTTGCACATTTAGTATACCAATACATATACTATTTATGTTTAAAACCATGTACCGGAATATCATGCTTTGAAAATTCATTTGATAACATAATCATTAATTTCCAAAGTAAGGTTTACTAAAATAATATGATCTCATTATATGATCTCATTCGTTTAATTCAAATACTTTGAAAGTAATAAGACGATTATAAATACAAATGTGTTAATTCTTTAGTTAAGGCTCGTACTAATACAGAATGAACATAAGCAGATTTGATCGTGGCCTATGAAAGCACCACCGTGGCCTATGAAAGCACCACCCCCATCACACAATCGTGGCCTATGAAAGCACCACCGTGGCCTATAAAAGCACCACCCCCATCACACAATCGTGGCCTATGAAAGCATCACCGTGGCCTATGAAAGCACCACCCCCATCACACAAATAAGCGCGTCCGCCTATTTATAAGGGCTGATAACCCTAGCATATGATCATAGCTTCACATAACAAAATCAATCTCCTCATACCACGTTTCAATCATGCATAGTAGAGCCCAAATCAAAATCATTCTTTCACAAAAGCAATAATTCTTAATAAAAAACTCTTCATTACTTAATACCCATCATTTCAAATTTCTCAACTTACAACTTACAAAAATTTCCACATTCTTCAAAGGAAATATTTCAAATATATATATATATATATATATATATATATATATACTTAATATAGGAAAATTTCTCATCAATTCCTTTTCTTTTAAAACTTTCTTAACATCATAATGAAATTTATCATACTTTCCTTGTTCAAAATTCAAAGCACATACACCTTAAATACCCTTTTTTTTAAAAAAACTCTAAATATATGAAAGTTATCAAAATAATCATACTTATGTCATACTTATACCATACAAAAAAAATAATTAAATAAGCCTTACCACCCTAGAGTGGTTTGGCCTCTTAATGAAAACCAAGGGGAGGAATTTCCTTCTCCAACCAAGCATACTAACATAACTCTTATGCACCAAGGTCTCCATGTCTATCCTCATCATGCATTATCTAAACTAAGTCTACACTTTATCCCAAAATTTCCAACAATTTTTCCCATTTATATCCATTTAAACATATCCACAATACCACTTTTCAACCTTATATCTTATTTTTGTCAAATCAATCCTCAAACATACAAATAATCAAGAGAACCTCATCACACATGATTCATACATACATTTATCCAAATAAACCTATGAGTCAAGGCATAGGAAATTTCCAGCATTAAAATATCCTTGACCTTTGCTGTGTTTTTAAGACATAACTTGAGTTATAGGTCTCCAAATTGAATGAAATTGGATTCATTAGAAAGCTAAGATAAAATTATACAAATGTTATGAAGGGACCACAGCCCAGATCAATTTGTAAGGTGGTAAATAGAAGCTAGGAACACAGACCAACAGTCCAAACCCGATTCAGCAGAACTAAGTCCAATGTTTATTGAATTCCTACTTAACCAAACACTCAAATTAAACCAATCTAGAACCATGGAAGTCTCAAGACACAGGGAAACAACTTTCATGAAGACCTCAGAACCAAATCTTGTCATTATAGTGGTCAAAATGGGCACTCAATTCAGTGATGCATGTGGCCCGACATAACAGAGTCAGTTTAGGTATTTCAGCCATAAGTTGAGCAATGTATCTCCAAATTGGACACAAGAGGATGGGTTGGAAAGCTAAGAAGTAGACCTACAACTTTAATGAAGGACTCAGACACAAATGGAAAATAGAAATGGTATAAAACTAGTCCTTAATCTCACCCAATAACACTTTTTCCAAAATTCAGCTTACTTTAACCATGAAAAAAAAAAACATGAACAACAAAGATACAAGGTAGAGATTTCTATCACATACTAAATACTCATCAAACATCACCAAGAGCATGTTATTACAACAAATCAATCATTTCATACAAAATCCCAAAATACATGTATGATAGCATAAATGCACAAAATCAAAAATTCAAGGTAAGTGTGTTTATGAACACTAACCTTAAAAATAAGCTTTAGCAAGCTTAAATTAAAGCTTTCTAAGCTCTAACTTTGCCTTTACTCCATGGTAGAGGTTTCCCCAACCGTTGGCTTAAGTAGAGAATCTCCAAATTTCTTGAAACTAATCACCACAAATCACTTCTCAAGCTTAATTCTCTAAGATTAATTACTTAAATCAAGTTGGGTGAGTTTAATTTGGTGGATTTAACAAGTAAGAAGTGAAGAAAAACAAAGAAGAGAAGAAGAAGAGGAAGTGGCGTTGAAGAGAAGAAGAAGAAGAGAAAAAGTGGTTGCTCAATAATTGAAGTTGACCTTATAAAGTGATCAAAGGGTATTTTGGTCTTTTCCCCATAATTGGATGGCTAAGATTAAGCTCATCTAATGGCTAAAAATATTCTCCAATTCAATTCCTTCACAATATTATTTATCTCCACAAATTTCTCAAATTACTCTATAAAAATTATTCCTCAAATTTCCTTAATTAATAAAGCATCATAATTCACTATTCACTAATTATCTAAATTCTCCAAAAATATTCATTACTTACTTTCTACCCATAAAAATCATGCATACATACTCCAAAAATATTAAAGAAAATATAAAACATATATAATAATTTTTCCGGACCAAAATAATACCGACTCCCGGACCGGTAGTACTATTCACAGATCGGTGGTACTATTCATAGACTGGTAAATCACTACCCATTCATAGTTAATCATACTCAATATCTTCCTCGGATCTAAATAAAATATTATCTCCCTTTCTGTAGCACCATTCATGACCCGATAAAATAATATTATTTTAAGATTCGAAAATTTTGGGGCTTTACAGCATGAATGTCACAGCATACAAACAGTTTATAACATGCAGGGAACGGGAGTTGGGAAATGCATGCCTTCCAACCTTATCTCTCCCGCACATGAATTCCGTTAGTAAAAATTCCGACATCTGTTTCCTAGGATTTGATCTAATCTCGACAACCAGCAGGGGGTTTTGAGATTGGCGATATAAACTCTCGGAAATGAATGCGGCAAAACAACAGCAAACAGAATCAGGTTTTCCTTAGGGGAAGTGACTAGGGCTTTCAACTACATGCATGGGCTTTGGTCCGTTGGGCTTACAAGGTCTGGGTTCCGCAAACAGGATTCGGGCTTTTACATGGGCCTACTCCTTTTGACGCACCTTTTAAGGTACTAAGCTTGCGGTTGGTAAAATTGCTAATTCTCGGATGGATGTGCCTAAAACGCAAGGTTTAGGCTGGATCCACCTTCAAAGTTAATAATGATACCGAGGGATAATTTGGGTAGAAAGTGGTGAGAAAAGAGAAATGCAGTATGAATGCAAGAACTTAGAAAAATAAAAGAAAGTAAATAAACAAACAAGGACGATTAAAGAATTTTCTGACGGCTTTCTAACCAATTTTATTTACACTTGTAGAAAAAGTAGGTTTAGAGTTAATTCCTAATTGCAACCGACTAGTTATTAAAAAATAACCGAGGATTTAGTGGATGCATCCCCAGCAGAGTCGCCAATCTGTTTTCGTACCGCCCCTGAGCGACCCGAAAAATGTGTCTTTTTGTTTTTTGATGGAAAGTGTTTTTATTTTGAACAATGGTGACAAAACATTTTATTGGATGCGATGCCGATAAATCGGTCTTATAAAACATTTTTGAGTCGACACCCATTTTTTCGGCAATGGGACCGTTTCTAATTTTATTTTAAAAAAGTGACTCCATTTTAAACCCAATTTAATTAAAGGCCAAATTATCTAGAAAACTGGTCAGCGCACCAATGCGGTTCTGGGTAAGGGAATTGGGTACGCCCCCGTTGGAGGCCGACGCCCCGGAAAAACCGGCCTCTTTTAACCTACGATTTCTAATTGATTTTAGTTAGAAAAGCTAGATTATTTATTTAAACCCAACCCAAGTGAATCGAGCTCTTATATGAAAAATTATTTAATCGTCCCAATCAAATCTAATTATCACATAATAACCATTCAAATCATCCAAACCAAAGTAATTAAATCAAATAAATAAAAAACCCACTCTTGTCTTATGGTTAAAGGCGAGCCACAAACCGAACCTAAAAAATACATTTTACCCAATTCGAAATCAAACCCAAAAACCAGAAGAACCAAAATCATGCATAAATACATTTTAATATTTTAAACTTAATTAAATTGCAGTTTGTTCATAATTAGTCATTTTTAGATTTATTGGAAAAATTAAACTTTATTTTATACACAATTTATTATTTTTTTGAAAGGAAAAAAATCGTTTCTGGAACCCTAGAACAGTTGCGTGACGGATCTGCTGGAAAACAAAAATTATCTCTAGAAGCTTAGAACAGTTGCATCACGCAACTAACAGTTGCATCACGCAACTAACAGTTGCGTGACGGAACTGTTCCTGGATGAACTGTTGCGTGACGCAACTCCTAGATCCGTGGCGGATCTGGCAGTTGCACGACGCAGCTACTCTGGCCCAAGCTCATTTTTGAATGGTTTATGCAGATCATTTTTTTATCTAAATATGATTTAAAAACTCGTAAAATGGCCAAATATGAACATAATACAATTTAATGAAGCTTAAATTACTAAAACCACAAAAATAAGTAAAAAATACAAAGAATGGTAAAGAAGTTATCTAATCCTCAGATTGAGGATTGTAAACGGATTGAATGTCTTAACAAGTGATAGTTAAGATCTCCCAGAAGCTTTGTTTCCAAGGATTCAAGTGTTCTTTTTTTATCTTTTGTTATTTTCTCTCTTTTTACGATTTAATTCACCTAAAATTGATATCTAATAGCAATTTTCCTTCAAACGAACTCAAAAGAGCCTCTGGAGGAAAATATCGCTGCACAATATGTTTTTTAGGGTTTTTAAAAATCGTTCAAAGTTGTCTCAAACGTGAGAAAAAGATCTATTTATAGAAGTAGGTCACAGAGCATAGCCGCGTCACGCAGCCATTAGCTGCGTGACGGAACTAGTCAGACGCGTGACGCAGCTCGCCTGTTGTGCCACAACTACGTGCCGTTTAGCATAAAAACGGCATGTCGTCATTCTTGACGACGACATGCAAATCTGAGTTTCATTAAAGCTGCGTGATGCAACCATAGTACCGTCACGCACCTTCATAGCTGCATGACGCAGCTCTGACCCAGTCAGACACTTAAAATCAGTTTAATTTAAATCCTTGGATTAAAGACTTCTAGATAACATTAACCCATTCATTTCACATCCTCGTATCATCATTGGATCAGGCGGGGGCATAAAAACACGCGTCAACAAGAGCTTGTTCAATACACTCATCACAGCTATCTTTAATGGCTTGTGCTACTTCATCGGCATCACGAGCATCCTCGGTCTTTGGGGCATCTTTTTCTTTCATCTCTGTGCACTTTGACATCTCCAGCATCTTCCTCTCAACTTCCTCTGCATCTTCTGCTGCTAGTAATGATTGGAGGATTTTCGCCTTGGATGTCTGTTCTTGAATCATCTTTGAAGCTTCGTCCCCAATCCCGAGAAAGTCTTCAAACTCTGGCATCTTCTGGGACCATTCTGAGCCACTTCCTGCTTGAACCATGCCAATCATAAGTTGTGTACCATCCACTAATTGCTCAAAGGAAGGCTCTGGAGACTTGATGATCTGTTCCTCAAAATCTGTCATAAAAATTTCCAAGCCTGGATACGTCTTTCCTCTGCTCTGAAACCCTCCGGAAGCCTCTGGGGTAAAGAAAATCTTGTTCAATCCTGGCTCTTTCTTCGGAGATTGAATTTCCCACTTCTCTTTCTTCCTGTTCTTTGAGTGCCCCAAACCGTATCGGTGCTTCTGACCACATGAAGATGGCACTGGTTCAAACCTGCCTTGCAAATCTCGGCCTAACCCCTTATCGTACTTCCACTGCATTTTCTTCATCATCTTTTGGAAGAAAGGGCTCATCCTATTAACTGCACTTTTCTCTTCAGTGATTATGACATTGTCAATTACAGCCACTTAAAATCCAGATAAGGGCACAGCTGCCTCTAAACCTTCCACAACAGCCACATTCAGTTCTTTCTGAGCATTAATCATTACAACATCAGTGCCGAAAGGTATCTTGACCTTTCTGTGCAATGTGGATGGAATCACACCCAAAGGATGAAGCCACAGCCTTCCCAACAGCAAAGCATAATTAGCCAAGATGTCCAAGACTATCACTTCCACCCAACTCTCTACTACTCCTGTTGAAATCTTCGCTCTGAATATTCCCTTAGCACTACGCATGGTGTTATCATAAGCTTTTACAACCATGGTAGATGGCTCGAGCTCCGACTCTTCAATCTTGAACTTGGATAATATTTTTAGCGGACAATCGCACAATGCTGACCCATTATCAACCATCACATTACGGGTCTCTCTTCCATTAACACCAACTTGGATGTACAGAGGTTTAAAATGGTTCCTACCTTTGGGAGGAAGATCGGAATCGAAGAAACTTACCTCACCTATCCTGCGCTGCAGCACGTTAATCATATCCACACTCTGAATTCTTGCAGGAACTCTGACGAACGCATAGCCTCCAACAGAGCTTCTCTGTGTTCTTTCGAAGCTATCAATAAATCCCATAACGAGATGTTAGCCTTAGTCCTCTATAATTGACTTAGTACTGAATTTGCTATCACCCCACTCGGTACTCTGTTCTGGCTACTTTCACCTATTTCAGTAACCTTCTTTTGTGATTTATCCGCTTCAACTTCCTTTTTCTTCTCTTTGAGTTTCTCTCCACCCTTCTCTGATATCTTCTTTTCTATCCCATCAATGACAATTCCTTTTCCTCTGATCAGGAAATTGTTGTCAGGATTGTATACACGACCGCTCCGGGTCAAACTGTGGACACCAACTTCATTCACATCATCATCACTACTGTAATACCACTGGTTCGCTTGATCAACCAAACTATTTTGAATCGCTAACTGAACCTGTTCATCTTCATTGTCTGGTATCTTCCCAATCTTGACTGAGAGACTCTTTTCTATCTCGACTTTCACTAGCTTCCTTTCCACTTCTTCTTCACTGTTGTAGTCATCCCAAATGTTTAACATAGCACACATCCTCTCTTCCAACTCCGCCTCTGCTAATACCAACTCTTCAGGCAAACCACTTCCAATCGCATTAACTGATCCACCTGTTTGAGACTTGTGAGATGGATAGTTATACTGGTACTGCGGCAAAGGATTATTCCGTGTGCTCAGCTTACTACGTTCAGAAGGCTAAGTGATCTTCCCACTGTCTATCAAATCTTGTATATCATGTCTGAGCTTGAAGTAATCATCGGTAGAATGACCTTTGCATTGATGATACTCACAGTCTCGATCAACAAACCTACCCCGAATAGGCCTAGACGGATGAATAGGTAACTTTGACAACACACCATTCTTGATGCAAGATCTCATAACTGTGCTTAAAGGTCTACCTAAATCAGTGAATTCCCTTCTCATTTTCTCATTAACAGCTCCAACTGTATTGCTACTCCCCAACTGGTTTGTAGCAGCATTACCAGCATTTCTATTCTGATCACCGTAGGAAGACCGGTAATTACCAAACCCCTAGCTTTTCTTTTTCTCTTTGTTGTACAACTCTTCAATATTTAATCCAGCCCTTTGTACCAGAGAAAAGTCAGTGAGAGGTTGAGCCAACATCCTCTCCTTAAAGTAAGGTAATAAGCTTCGACTAAAAATCTGGATCAACTCTTGATCCTTTGGCCTCGTCTGGACCATAAACAACTTTGTTCTCCATCTTCTGTAGTAATCGGAGAAGCTTTCATCCTTCCCTTGCTTTAGACTCTCCAAATCACGGAGACCAAACTCATCACTATCATCTGTTTTAAAATGCTTGAGAAAAGCAGTATGAAGCTTGATCCAATCTCTCTGTATCTCCACATCCAAACCGTCATACCATTTCCTATAGCTCTTGTGCAACGTCTGAGGAAATGCCCATAACACATCCTCTTCATCATACCTGTTCATCTGGGCAACATGAATGAACTCAGACAAATTAGACCTTGGGTCATGTTTAAAGGTCTTGGAAGAAGTAGAACTTGTGGGCTTCAAGACATATTCGATCACATGAAAATTGGTGACTGGATTTTTTTCTTTCAAAACAGACATCTTCTCCACCTTATCCTTCAATTTTGCTAACTGCTTTATCAGATCGTTCTCAACCGGACCAACATTACCAACTGATGCTTGGTTACCCAAAGTGGGTTCTGGAACCTCCCTTTCCACAACTACAGGGGAAGACGGTTGATTGATTGAAGAAGGAGGAACCTGATTCTGTGCCCTCTCTTGAGCAAAAGCAGTGGCTATTATATTAGATATAGCCTTTAACTGGGCCGGAGAAAAACCGGTCTCATTCACACCACCGTCAGCCATCTGAACTACAACCAGATCTGAACCAGAAACCGAACCAAACAAACTTGAACTAACCACAGAACTAACCGGAGCACGCTCGGGGATTGGGGACACTCTGACCAGACGTTGACCAGGATGTCAGTGCCAAACTCCAGAAGTGATTTCCCGGGACAGATCAATTCTGGCTGATAGATAAAAGGACCTGAATTAAAGGGGGTTCTGCATGTATGCATGAAGAATATAGGCACATAGGATGAGAAATGCAAATCTAATGTGCTAATAACTAGTATGGAAATTAGATCTCGTTTTTGACGACTGGACCTAAAATTCGGCATGAATAACATAGCAATAATTTACTTTGTACTCAAACATTTCCGGCATAATCTGTTGTCGACCGTTCCTTTTGGATTTTACAGTCGGCTATTTTCTCTTGAGTCCCTAATTTTTGCCTTGGAATGAAAGAATTTCCAAGCGGGATATTTCTTATTATTTTTTTTTTTTGTCCTTACTTTTTTCCTTGGAACAGATAGTCCCAAGCAGGATCTTATTTTGATTAATTACAAATTTTTTGCAATCTCACGCTTACTTTCAAATAACGCGAGAAATGTGAAAATTCAAAGGAATCGCAACCCCCTCATAACTCCCTTTTCTTTTGGGTATCAATTCACTATAAACGATTGCATTATGTTATACAAAACGAATTAGAGGTCCACTCTCAAAATCAAGATCAAACGTCCATACCGAAAATTAGCTCTTATTAATGCATGGCTGAAATGAAAATATCACGTGATGCTGGAATGTCACAGCATATGAACAATTTATAACACATAGGGAACGGGAGTTGGGAAATGCATGCCTTCCAACCTTATCTCTCCCGCACACGAATTCCGTTGGTAATAATTCCAACATTTGTTTCCTAGGATTTGTTCTAATCTCGACAACCAGCAGGGGGTTTTGAGATTGGTGATATAAACTCTCGGAATGAATGCGACAGAACAACAGCAAATAGACTCAGGTTTTCCTTATGGGGAAGTGACTAGGGCTTTCAACTATATGCATGGGCTTTGGTCCATTAGGCTTACAAGGTTTGGGTTCCGCAAACAGGATTCGGGCTTTCACGTGGGCCTACTCCTTTTGACGCACCTTTTAAGGTACCGGGCTTGCGATTGGTAAAATTGCTAATTCTCAGGTGGATGTGCCTAAAACGCAAGGTTTAGGCTGGATCCACCTCCGAAGTTAACAACAATACCGCGGGATAATTTCGGGTAGAAAGTGGTGAGAAGAAAGGAATGCAGTATGGATGCAAGAACTTAAAAAAGAAAGCAAATAAACAAACAAGGACGATTAAAGAATTTTCCGACGGCTTTCTAACCAATTTTATTTCCAATTTTAGAAAACGTAGGTTTTTAGAGTTAATTCCTAATTACAACCGACTAATTATTAAAAATAACTGGGGATTAGCGGGTGCATTTATCCCCAGTGAAGTCGCCAATCTGTTTTCGTACCTCGCTGCCCGGATGGCTCGAAAACATCCTTTTTATTTTATTATTTTTATGTTGTTTATTTTGATGTGGAAAGTAATCTTATTATGAAAAGTGGTGATAAATATTTTATTGGATACGATGCCGATAAATCGGTCTTATAAACAGTTTTTGAGTCGCCACCCATTTTTCGGCAATGGGACCGTTTGCAATTTTATTTTATAAAAAAAGTGAATCCATTTTAAACCCAATTTTATTTAAGGCCAAATTATTAAAAAGACTCGTCAAGCGCACCAATGCGATTCTGGGTAAGGGAATTGGGTACGCCGGCTCGTTGGAAGCCGACACCCGGAAAAATCGGCCTCTTTTAACCTACAATTTCTAATTTATTTTAGTTAGAAAAGCCAAATTATTTATTTACTTAAACCCAACCCAAATGAATTGGACCGAGTTCTTATATGGAAAATTACTTAATCGCCCCAATCAAATCCAATTATCGCATTTATAATCATTCAAACCAAAACGATTAAATTGAATAAATAAAAGACCCGCTCTTGCCTTATGGTTCAAGGCGGGCAACAAACCGAACCTAAAATACATTCTACCCGATTCAAAATTAAACCCAAAAACCAAAATCATGCATAATTATTATTTAGCACCTAAATCACATTATATTTTTTATTTAATCCTAAACATGCAAATTACTAACAAATTCACAAATTTAATTTCATTTTCATTCAACCTAAAATTGTAAAATTCATACAAGTAAATACGCAAAATTACATTTTAGCACTATAAACTTAATTAAATTGCAATCTGTTCATAATTGGACACCTTCGGATTTATTGGAGAAATTAAACTTTATTTTGTGCAAAATTTATTATTTTTTAAAAAAAACAAAAATTATTTCTGGAATCTTAGAACAGTTGTGTCACGGATCTTCTAGTTCCGTGACGGATCTAATAGTTTCGTGACGGAACTGTCCCTTAAAAAAACTTATTTCTAGAATCTTAAAACAGCTGCGTCACGGATCTTCTAGTTCCGTGACGGATCTAGTAGTTCCGTGATGGAACTGTCCCTAAAACTCCAGATCCATTAGAAACTTATTTTAAATCCACAATCTGGAAAATAGAACACTGGGTATAGAAATAAAATTTTGGGTATGAACAGTTCCGTCACGCATCTTCCAGATCCGTTATGGATCCGTTGGTTGCGTGACGCAACTGCTCTGGCCCAAACAGATCCGTTACAGATCCGTTGGTTGCGTGACGCAACTGCTATGGCCCAAGCTTATTTTTCAAATGATTTGTTTATATCATTTCTTATCTAAATGTGCTTTAAGAAAACTTAAAATGACCAAAGACGAATAGAATGCAGTTTAAAGAAGCTTAAACTACTAAAACCACAAAAGTAAATAAAAATACAAAGAAAGGTAAAGGAGTTACCTAATCCTCAGATTGAGGATTGTAAATGGCTTAAATGCCTTAACAAATGACAGTTAAGGCCTCCTAGAAGCTTTATCACCAAGGATTCAAACACTTATTCTTTTCTCTCTTGATTTTTTTCTTTTTTATGATTTTGTTTTTACCTAGATTGATGTCTAATGGCAATTTTTCTTCAAATCAACTCAGAAGAGTCTCTGGAGAAAAATATAGCCGCAAGTGAGTTTTTCAAAAAGCCTCTTCAAATGAGAGAAAAAGATCAATTTATAGAAGTAGGGCAGCAGAGGATAGCTGCGTCACGCAACTTACGGCTACGTGACGGATCCGTTGGTTGCATGACACAGCTTTCTTTCTGGACCACAGCCACGTGTCGTGTGTCGCTCAGACAGAATAAAAAACTGTTATGTCGTCATTTTTGGTGACGTCATACAAATCCGAGCTGCGTGACGCAGCTGACAGTGTCGTCACACGCCTACTTAGCTGCGTGATGCAACTCTGACCCAACCAGAAACTTAAAATCGGTTTAATTTAAATCCTTAGATTAAAATACTTCAAGATAGCATTAACCCTTCATTCCGCATCCTCGTATCCTCATCGGATCAGGCGGAGGCATAAAAACACGCGTCAACACCGCTTAAGTTTTTTTATTTTGAGGGAAAATCCTAATTTGACTCTGGACATTCGCCCAAATGGATAAAAAATCACTAATCATTGAAACCGATGAGGATTCGAGGACTAGGTTTTCGGTTTTAAAACAATCAATTAATTGGCCTAAGTGTTAATTCTTCGTCGAATGAAAAACAATTTAAAGATGGATAGATGCATGCAATAATAAGAAAGCCATTTAAAGTATAAAGCGATGGAAGAATAAAAAAAGGGAGTGTCATTTCTAGCCTCGTTTAGAGGATTCTAAAATGGCCACACATCTCCCAATAAAAAAACTATAAGGCAACATTTAAATGAATAGAGGATTCTAGGATGACCACACGTTTCCCCAAGTTGAAAATAAAGCAAACATTCACAAAGGCAAAGCATCAAAAGGAGTATTGCCGCTAGCCCCTTATGGGGATTCTAGGACAATCATAAGTCTCCTAATCAAAAGAAATAAATGGATCCGAATAAAGCATGAAAAGGGAAAGGGAAAAAGGATTTTTGTGGATTTTTGGTTCGCAACTCGAGTTTTAGTAGTTGAGTCTGTCTGCTTATCACATTGAATAGGAATCAGAACCAAGCAGTTCTTCCCATCATAAAATGGGGATTTTAATCATGAAAAATGTGTTTGTGTGTGAGTGTTTTATCAAAAGTTGGCTTTAGTCGCCAAGTTGATAGAAAGTGGCTTTAGTCGCCAATTTGATTAAAAAAGTGGCTTCAGTCGCCAAGTTGATGGAAAAAGTCACTTTAGTCACCGATTGATTGAAAATGTGGCTTTAGTCGTAAAGCTGATTGAAAAGTAAAGTGTTTTGGCTTTAGTCACTAATCAATTACAAAGGTGGCTTTAGTCACCTAATCATGTAGAAAATGGTTCATTTGGCGTTTTGCTACCAAAAGTTTTCATAAGAAAATGATAAAGCGATGTGCATAACGAAGCAGAAAAAACAAGTAATCCTATCCATTCATTTAAGTTATATTCATGTCATTCAAAAGCTTAGAGTCTCACATTGAAGGCAATTACAACAAGATGCAATAAATATGAGGTGCTCTAGGTCATACTTAACAAAGTGTTAAGGAATAGGTATGGTTCCTAAATTGTTTGCTAAGTGTAAAGAAATGATGTTTAATTTCAAGAAAATAATTCAAAATCTCTAACCTAAAGTATGTGGTTTAAAAACTAGCATGCACTCTAAGTATTAAAGCATTTATTTAAACTAAGCTAAACATGCATTTGATCTAATTGAAAAAGCCTAATTAATCGTGCCATTATTTATTTCCTAAGTTAAGAAAAATAAATGACTAATCCTAGACCAAGTGATCATGCAACTTAATTAAATCTAAGTGAATCATGTACTCCCTCTGTTCTCTTTATTTAGAGAAAATTTCTATTTTTGGTGTTCTTTTTATATAGAGAAATTTACTTAAAATAGAAACTTTGGAAAGGATGCAATTGTTCAAAGTCTAAAATACCTTCATTTGATTTGGGTCCCTGTGTTAATTGTGCACACAGAATTGGGCAATTTAATGCCCTTGTGTTTCCAAAGTAAAAGTGAACTATTATTTTATCACAGAATTGTAAACTATTGAAAGTCAACAAATGTGCTTATATTAAAAATATATTGAACACATATCTATTTCACCTACAGGAGTCTAAGTCATTTAAATGTGCTCAATTTACAAATGTGTACTCATTTTATTATCTCTGTCTATCAGCATTATGTTATGGTTATGCACCCTTTTTTTCTTTTCCCTCTTCAAATAAGGGTTTCGAAATACAAAGAGACACAACATTTGAAAACTGCCTCCATCACATCTCTCCACAATCCTCTCATTTTCACAACCATCGCCCTGTGCCTTCTCATTAGCATCGATCGACGACTATATATGAAATCGTTGAGCAAGAAATGACCACGGAAGCCAGAAAACAAAAAAGACTAAACAAAAAAACATACCCTCTCAAATCTTATTTCAAAGAAGAAAAAATTAGGGAAAAATCCACAAAATCACCTTCTGATCTGATGGGTGAAAAGAAAAAAATATGCAATGAAAATAAAGGAAAGCCCTCAAAGAAGTCTATCCACAGATGTCAACACACGCCACTCCAAAAAAACCCTCCATATAAGAAGAGGAAAGTGATTAAAGAAGATGTTGAGTCTATAGAATAGGAAGAGGAATGAATTGAGTCTGAGACAAAAAAAGAAGGGAGTAGTGACAATGGCTAAAGAACGAATTGTCATGCGACATCTAAGAGGAATTTCTTTTATCCTTTCATCTAAGAATTGAAATCTTTTCTATCCCTATTCCATGGATGTTTAATGACATTGGAGTTATTCTCTAGATGAAGTTCTGCATTTCGCCAAATTTATAAACTGTCTTCACAGAAATATTGAATATGGCCGCAACTTTTTCAAAACTGCACATGATGGTTATAGAATTTTTAACATCATCAACAATTTTTTCTTCTTGTTTCTATTTTGCTGTTACCTGGAACAACATTTTGGGATTGACTACTGTCAGCAACAACCACAACACCTTCTTGGTCTTCAGGTAAGCAGTTCAAGTCTGGCAGTTCAAAAGTAGTGGGCATATCTTCAAAATGTATGCCTGAATTCGTTGGGATGTCATTGAGATCAAATAAAAATGATTGATTCATAAGGTATGAAAAATTATTGCCCTTATTTTCAAAAACTCTATGAATATAATTAGATGTTCTAAGTCTGATTAAAATTTATATGTAGCCATATTATAGAAGCTGAGGAGACTGCTGGTTTAACCAAAAATTTTAGCTCCAAATTTTCACTAAATTTTGGTGTATATTATTGAAAAACCCTCAGTACGTAATATAAATGCGAGAAAATCAAAATTTAAAATTGTAAAATCAAATTTGGAAATTTTGAATTCTCAAAATAATTACAGCATTTCCTAAAATATTCCCTCCATTTCAGGCATTAATTGTCGAATAAATGTACTCTTGGGACTCTCTCTTTGTGAGTTGGCTCCATCAAAACTAAAAATATAAATTAGGGGTATATTAGATAGAAAATGGAAAAAATATTCAGTTTAACTACCACCTAAATTCTTGTGTATTTTCTATTTTCTCTAAATAAAGAGAACAAGGGGAGTAGTTAACTAGGTCCTAAATTAATCATATCTTAATTTAATCCTAATCATGCACTAATTAATTCTAAGGTAATTAAACATTTAATTGAGCCTAATTAATTAATTTTATGATAATTGACTAATTCTAAGTGATCATGCAATTATATAATTTAAAGGCTAAAATAATCTAATTAATCCAATGCAATTAATTAAAATTAGCTATGTACTTAATTAATTAATTTCAGCCTAATTAATTAATTCTAAGTGATCATGCAATTTATTTAATTTAATTCTAAACTAAAATAAATCATGCATTTAAGTCTAAGCTAATTAAACATTAAATTTAATTAATTCTAATTAGGTATTTAATTCAACTAAACTCGGCATTTAATTAAACTAACCTAATTAAATATTAAATCTAACCTAATTGAATTAAAGCAATAAAATTAAAAGTGATGTGGGGCCTACCTCTTGTAGCCTGCTTTAATCGTGTCTCGGAGGTGGCACATATCCAAAATCTTCAACTCGGGAAATCCTTGATGAACCCTAAAAAAACGGGTATCGAAACCCTTAAACTATTGTGATTTTTCACTTAAGTGAAAACCCACGATTGGCTAAAAGGCTTGTAGGAGCAAAGGCCTTTAAATAGGTTGCTTATATTGCTCCAAGTCATTTTTGCAGGTTATTATGTCATTGAATAAGATTTTTAGGGGGCATTTATAGGCTTTGGAGGTAGTGGAGGCGTCCAAATTTGAGCAATGTGGGATTAGGGGTGTAGATGTTGCAATATTGATGAACTGGCAAGGGCGGCCGGCGGCCAGGGTTGGCCAGCCGCGACTGGGGTGGGCTGGCAGACTGGCAGGGATGGCCGACGGCCAAGGTTGGCTAGCCGACGGCCAGCCATCGGTCAGGCTTAGTTGGCCAGAGGTGGCCGGTGGCTAGCTGGAGCTGGCAGTCGGCCAAGCCTGCCCTGCTCCTCCTGCACTACGATTCTAATTTGATTTGAATCTTCCTAATAAATTTGACTGGTTCGAGGCCTATTTCAACTCTGATTTTAACCCATGATATACCGTTGGAAAGCTCTAGATGTTTAGTTTCTAATCCAACTTGAATCACCTAAAATTTCAACCTGTATCTTGAGATATGAACAAAATAGTGGAGGAAGATCATTTTTTGAGTGGTTTTGGTGTGCAGTGAATTTATACCATGGTTCAGGGTCCAAATTAAATTAGATTCTGGCTTATAATATATCATTGGAAATCTATTTCTATCTAGTTTCCATTGGTATTAAGTATGTGCCAAAATTTATGTTGTAAACAAAGTTATATCCAAAAGTGTGAGCGAAGGTCACCTTTGTTTGCTTGACCAACCTTTGATTTTTTTTGACTGATTGGCTATCAGTTAGAACAACACCTTTTGTGAATGATTTTATTTCATATAATGGCGAGAAAAACACATGTTCACAATAGGATAGTCTATTGCCAATGAAGTTATTCTCTAACAGCTTGGCTATCTCTTTCTTGATTTTGAGGGACATCTCTAGTTTCTGTCTTCGGAGCTTCTGCTTTCACTAGCTTGACATGATCATAGGTGGGGATCTTGTGGACTACAATGTTGGGATCTATGTCGGTCATATCACTGGAAGTCCAGGTGAAGCAATCTGAATACTACTTGATGAGCTCTTTCAACTCATGTTTATGCTTACATTCAAGCATAATAAATCTATGCTTTGGATCAGTTTTTGTGCCAACATTTATTTGTTATTTTGTAATTTTTATTTCTTTTTCATTTTCATTTGTTTTTTCATTTTTTATTTTGCCGGCAATCTCATTCAAGTTGGAGAGAGGGTAACAAGAAAATTAAAAGTTTTCATTACTGGTAAAAGTGCCACAATCGCCATCTACATTCAGTTTAATAAAAAGACCCTCCTAGGTCTGGAAGAGAAGATAGGGAAGACTTAAAAGACTCTAAACTAGACTCTGACTCAGTTTTAGTTTGTGACTCAAACTCAGGTTTAGACTCAGCAAGTAGCGTGAACTGCTCTACACTGTCCTCCAAATACCAATTCTAAAGGGGTGCTTGGATAGGTCCAATGAGGCTTGTGGGGTCTGCTTCCACTTGATTGGATATCATGCATAGTTCAAAAAGAGATGATTCCATATTGTCCTCCCAATCTATTTAGAGCTTGAAAAGAGGCTCACTGTCTTCTACAAGAGCTTGACATCGAAGAAGATTTAAAAACCAAGGATTAGTTGCTGAGTTATAGGACAAAACCAAGGCTCTTAAAAACGGTAATAGAGTTCAGTTTCCCCTCTTTGATAAAGTAACCATTGAGAGTTTCGAAATATGGGCACATCTGGATGTTCCGAGTTCACCTTTTCCTTGCCAACATCTTGGCATCTTCCAACTCCTCCCCATCTTGGTCGATCGGTTTAAGTCCATGCCCAAGGGTAGGTTCTGCAATAGGATATTCAATGAAGATGGCCATACCATGTTGGGCTCGACCAAGCCCCACCCCAGGAAAATAGTACATTACCCATATCATATTAGCAACTAAAGGGTTACTGTGCTGGTCAAAGTCCATAGGGAATAGCTCTTTACTAGGTTTTGCTTTTATAAACGGAACAGAATTGAATGAGAAGTCTGAAAGGGGGTAGATAGCAAGTTTCAGCTAGATTTCCAATAGTGGAGCCAAGGGCAAGATGTCAGATTTCCTCGCCAAGTCTCCTTTGATTGTAACAATAGCACTCTCATAAGGAAACTTCAGCTTCTGATGGAGAGAAGAGGATACTGCTTTGGCCTTGTGAATCCAAGGCCTTCCTGAGAGAAGATTAAAACATACAAGCACATCTACCACTTGAAATGGTATAGTTATGGTTGCGGCCCCGATAGTAACTTCCAGGTCAGCCACGCCTAACACTTCTCTTCTAGTGTTGTCATATGTCTCACTATATGATTGGAGGGCATAAAATCTTCAGCAGTTAACCCAAGGCAGTTTGCAACCTTGAGGGGGCACACATTCAGAGTGGAGTCATTGTCAACTAACACCATAGGCACTGTTTTGCCCCTAGCCCGCACAATAACATACAGAGCATGTTATGAGTGGTGTCTCCCTTCAGGATCTCATGGTCTGCAAAATGGATTGCCATGGCTAAAGGGTTTCTTATAATGGAAGTCACCAATGTTGAAGTGGTCTAGGGTTATGTTTGGAGTGGTCTGGCACTGGTTCATGGCCTTAACAAAAGCTTGGCGGTGCACAAAGGATGACTAAATCAAACCCTAGATTGAGATGATGACTTTGGTTTTCTTTAACTGCTCCAAGACAAGGTTTTTAGGTTATGGGCCAACACTAGAGCTAGGGGTGTCTTTGGCTAGAGTGACAGGGTTTTGTGAGCTTCAGGAGGAGGAGATGGATATTGTCTCATGCTCCGAGTGATGGTGTTGATTTCCTCTAGTACATCATTCAGGTCTATGATGTAGCAAGAGTCTTGAAGGATGGGTTGGATAAGAGAGACCAAGTCAGTATCTGGCTCTTGGTGCAACATGTGAATATTGGCTTGATGATGGGGAAGTGGGTTTGTGTTTATGTTTATGTTCTCTTTGGGATGAATAGGAAGTATTTGGCCATTGTCCACAAGGTCTTGAATCTTGTGTCTTAGGGTTTTGCATTCATCTGTTTTGTTCCCTGCTCCTTAGTGGAAGGCACAATATTGATACAAAGCAAATACTTAAACATTTTTAAACCAAAATCCCCATAAATTAACTAATAAAATGGCTACATTTGTGCACTTACCTTAGAAAATTTATAGAATTATAGTTTTATGCAAGGAGGAACCTCGAAAATTAAAAAAAGATGTATTCTTCATAAAATCAGTGGAAATATTGGCAATTGGACCCGAAAAAGCCCAATTTGAGAGCTAATATTGTAAGCCCATTTTATAAGACCAAATTGAGGTTGATTTGCGGAGAAAAGAAGTCCACAAACTAAGCCCAGAAGGAGAAAAGCCCAAATCCAGCAAACATACATTTAGTAGGGGTGGCCAAAATTCAGTTTTCGGAACCAGAACCGTCGGTTCCGAATCGGTGGGAACCGAAACTGGTCTGAACCGGAACCGAAATCGATTCAAACCAATTCAGTTCCAGTTCCACCAGTTTTGGAACCGTGAATCGAAGGTTCCAGCTCCAGTCGGAACCATCTGAAATCAGCCAGAACCGGTTTGAAATCGGCCGGAACCGTCAGAAAATTGGTCGGAAAACCGGTCGGAACCGTCGATTTTGGAACCGTTGAGGAACCGTTTGGTTCCAAACCGTAACTGGAACCGTTCGGTTCCAAACCGTAACCGGAACCGTTAATTTTTCGGTTCGGTTCCGGTTCTAAATTTTTTGGAGCCGAAACTGGCGATTCCGGAACCGTGGCCACCCCTAACATTTAGGCTATCGCCTAAGGCATGAAGAAGATGGAGAGTGAAGTTAGGCTATCGCCTAAGCCAAGAAAAGAAGGTTAGGAGACCACCTAAGTGCACTACGCAATCTCCTAAGGCCAACTCGTCACACAGGCGATCTCCTAAGACCTAAACATCATCCAGGCAATCTCATGCAAGCACCAGGCAATCTCCTATGGCTAAACGAAGCACTAGTCTACCTCCTATGGATTCTAGGCGATCTCATATGTGCCAATGCCAAATCAAGTGATCGCCTACACTAGTTCCGAGGCTAAGAGTCCCCATTCATTGAACAACAGCTCATGCTTAGTTATATTCTGATTGGACACAGCCTACTTGCCCCACTTGCCAAATTGCGCAGAGAAGAGCAGCCTCCAAGCATCTGAGTTCTATAAATAACAATGTAAATCAATAGATAAAAAAGGGTTGGTTAGCTAAGAAAAAAATAGTATATCACTCTATAAATATTTAGCGTAGTTTCATGTGCGTAATCTCAGAGGTCAGGAGAGGAAGGTTGTGCGACAGAGTCTCAGACTCAACGGAATCCATACCTGATCCATCATTCTCCTCTGTTATTATCTGTTATCTTTATGTTCTTTGTTTTGTTATTGTTTTTATAAAGAAACAACCTTTCTGTAACTCCATTCCTTTTCTCTCAATAAAAGATATGGATTGCTATTTGGTTGTTTACATTATTTTATCTAAAATGAGTGAGTAAACTAACCATTCTGGGAATGGATTAATATCCATTACCTCTGGAATGCGGGGCGATTATATTAAAAATTGAATTATCTATAATGTGACATAGATTTTTGGTTCAATTTATGCAAGACAAACGCTTGCAAAATAAAGTCGGATCCCTTTATTTGCTCCACATTAGGTGGGTGAGAAGGATCGAAAGATGAAGTTCAAGCGCTTGAACCACATAAATTATGCATTGGTTTTATATCTAGAAATAGGATAAAGCCAGTGTTAAAAGGGGGAAGTTTATTACATATGCAACGTATGAAAGGTGTCATATGATTGTTATAGTTGACTACCTTGAAAGAGGAGATAACTAACTGTTGACGCGTGTCTTTATGCCCCCACCTAATCCAATGAGGATACGAGGATGCGGAATGAAGGGTTATTGATATCTAGAAGTCTTTTAATCCAAAGATTTAAATTAAATCAATTTTAAGTTTCTGGTTTGCGTCAGAGTTGCGTCACGCAGCTATCAGGTGCGTAACGGAACTGTCGGTTGCGTCACGCAGCTCCGATTTGTATGATGTCACCAAAAGTGACGACATAACGGTTTTTTTTATTCTGAGCAACACGTGGCTGTGGTCCAGAAAGAAAGCTGCATCATGCAGCTAGCAGATCCGTCACGCAGCCGTAAGCTGCGTCACACAGCTATCCTCTGTTGCCCTACTTTTATAAATTCGTCTTTTTCTCAGTCGTAGGGAGAGGTTTTTAGGGCGTCCAAAAAATACACCTTCGGCTACGTTTTTCTCCAGAGACTCTTCTGAGTTCCTTTGAAGAAAAATAGCCATTAGATATCAATTAGGGTGAAAACAAAATCATATAAAAAGAAAAAGCAAGAGAGAAAAGAGTGAGTGTTTAAATCCTTGTTGACAAAACTTCTAGATCGCCTTAACCATCATTTGTTAAGGCATTTAAGCCATCTACAATCCTCAATCTGAGGATTAGGTAATTCCTTTATACTTTTTGTATTTTTATTTATTGTTTGTTTGTTTGTTTTGTTATTGTTTTAGTAGTTTAATCTTGGTTAAACTGTATTCTGTTTATCTTTGGTCACTTTAGATTTTCTTAAGTCATATTTAAATAAAAGAACGATCTAAACAAATTATTTAAAAAGTAAGGTCGGACCAGAGCAGTTGCGTCATGCAACCAATGGATCCGTAACGGATCTAGCAGATGCGTGACGGATCTGTTCATGTCCAAAATTTTATTTCTTTACCTAGAACAGTTGCGTCATGCAGCTATCAGAACCGTAACGGATCTGGCAGATACGTGACGGATCTGTTCATGTCCAAAATTTTATTTCTTTATCCAGAACAGTTGCATCACGCAGCTATCAGATCCGTAATGGATCTGGAGGATGTGTGACGGAACTGTTCATATCCAAAATTTTATTTTCAGTGTTCTATTTTTTTGATTGTGGGTCTAAAATAAATGGCTAATGGATCTGGAGTTTTAGGAACAGATCCATCACGGAACTGCTAGATCCGTCACGGGACTAGCAGCTGCATGACGCAACTGTTCTAAGACTTTCAGAAATAATTTTTGTTCTTTTAAAAATAATAAATTTTGCATAAAATAAAGTTTAATTTCTCCAATAAATCCGAAGATGACCAATCATGAACAGATTGCAATTTAATTAAGTTTAGAATACTAAAATGTAATTTTGCATATTTATTTGTATGAATTTTGCAATTTTAGGTTGAATGAAAATGATATTTAATTTATGTGCTTGTTAGTAATTTTGCATGTTTAGGATTAAATTAAAAATAAAATGTGATTTAGATGTTAAATAATAATTGTGCATGATTTTGGGTTTAATTTTGAATCGGGTAGAATGTATTTTTAGGTTCGGTTTGATACCCGCCTTTAATCATAAGGCAAGAGCGGGTCTTTTATTTATTTGATTTAATCGCTTTGGTTTGAATGATTATGAATGCGATAATTGGATTTGGTTGGGACGATTAATTAATTTTCCATATAGGAACGCGGTCCAATTCACTTGGGTTAGGTTTAAGTAAATAAATAATTTGGCTTTTCTAACTAAAATAAATTAGAAATCGTAGGTTAAAAGAGGCCGATTTTTCCCGACGTCGGCTTCTAATGGGCCGGCGTACCCAATTCCCTTATCCAGAATCGCATTAATGCGCCTGACCAGTCTTTTTAATAATTTGGCCTTAAATAAAATTGGGTTTAAAATGGAGTCACTCTTTATAAAATAAAATTGCAAACGGTCCCATTGCCGAAATAATGGGTGGCGACTCAAAATGTTTTATAAGACCGATTTATCGGCATCGTATCCAATAAAATGTTTTGTCATCACTTTTCATAATAAGATCACTTTCCTTCAAAAATAAAATAAAAAGGACGTTTTCGAGTCACGCGGGGGCGGTACGAAAACACTAACTAGAACACTTTGCCCTTCAGAAAATATATCACATGTGCTTACTTCGCTGCCACCCACTTCTGAATGTTAATGGATCAATCCATCACCAGAATACTTTCACATTTATAAATTCAAAAAGAAAAAATATCTAACTTCAACTACTAACTTCTAACCTCTAACTGCTAACTCCTAACTTTTATTTTATATTATTTAATTGCTTTTAATTTTTGTCCTTTTATTTTACTACACTTTAATTTCTTGCAATTTACTTTATCTCACTTTTATTTTTTATTGCATTTTACTTTTACTCACCTTTATTTTATTTAAATTCCAGTCATTTATTTTTCTGCCATTTTTATTTCTGTTATCTTATTATTTTGAATTTACGCATACTCACCCCTCTTATTGATTCTTCCTAATAATTAAGTATTCAAAAGATTCTAGTATTCAATCCTTCTAATCCCTGTGGCTACGATATTTTTATACTACTTGACGACCCATTAATACTTATGGTACAATCTCGCTGCCCGATATTAATCTTAGTCGTTGCGGGTGCGTCATCAAATATGCATTCAAGTTTTTGTTTTTAGGAATGTGAATGGGGTTTGGTGTAGGTCTTGTCATCCACAACCTTCTGAAAGATGAATGATAGAGGGAACCCCAAGTCTGTAAAGTTATGTTGGTCATATCTAGCGACTGGTCTTAGAGGAGGAAGAGGAATTTGTCTTTGGCCAGACAGATTGACCACCTCACCAGCTTTCTGGTTGATGGGAGGAAATGCATGATAGCTCTACTAGGGTTTTTTGTACTTGGAGGTGGAAGCCTGGTCCTCCTTATTCTGACCTGACTGAATCAAGTCTTCAATCTTAGTAGCAGTAGCAAAGGCCCTGAAATCTAGGAGATACTATGTCTTTAGCAAGTTCTTGACAATTATGTCAATTATTCTTGTTCAGTAGGACAGTTGAGCACCTGGGATGCTTTGTCCCTCCACCTCATAAGGAACGAGGAGGACTCCTTAGCACCCAGCTTGGTGGTCTCTGGATCTCTCCTAGTATGGTACTGTTGGTTGAAGGCATTACAGATCTCGTCCCGTGTCTTTTTTCTTGGTATTGTCAAGAGCAAGAAACCACTGCAAGGCTGCACCTGTTAGGGACTACTGGAATAACTGTATAAGGAGCTTAGTATTCACTCTGAGAGGAGTCAGGGCTTCCACATACATCTTCAAGTGGATTATGGGGCAGGTGGTGCCATCAAACTTGTCCATACTCGGCATTTAAACTTGGGTAGCAATCTTGCCTCAGGGAACAATGGGACAAAGTCAACATCAATTAAGTCTTCATACTTTTTTATGCTCTTTAGAAATTTTTCAAAGGAGTTCATCTTCTCCATCATTTTCTTCACCTCATGCGAGGCTAATTCTTCCCCAGTCTGACTTAAAGTGGCATTAGAAGTGGCTCTTATCTCAAGAACTGACCCTCGGGCAATCTGATCGTCGTTGGGTAGTGACAACATGTTGGTCATTAGATCCCCCAGCCTACTGAGGAGGAAAAGTGTCATTCTGGTTAGAAGTAATCAAGGTCCTAACTTCCCCCAGTATAGTCTCCCGCTGAGAGGTTATCGCATTATGGAGGGAGTTACTCCATTCTATGAGCGTGGTCCGGAAATGGGTTTCTTGATCCCGGAGCATCTCTTCCATCATTGCTCTCATTTCATTAGGTCCAGCCATAGTTGTTGTTCTCTAGAAGAAATAGACAAAAGGAGGCATCAATATTCATCTTTTGGTGAAGTTTAAAAGCATGCATTATCAAGTTGTAGATCTCATATCAATGTTTGAGGTTTTGGTGTTTGGGAGGTGTTAAGTGTTTCAAGTAAGATTGGTACAAAGTGATGCTTAGGTTAGGGTTTAAGGCTATACTGGTGACTTGGTAGTAGTGTTAAAGTCAGTATTTGAGGCTTAGGGAGTGTGTTTAAACAATGCTCAGATTAAAGAGTGTAGAACCAGCAAAGGCAGAAAAAATCAATTTATGTTATAACTTTAGAAACGGAAAGATTCCACTACTAACACTTTTGTAAAACCCTTTGTTAACTCTTAGCAACGGAAAAATAATGAAACAAGATTTATTAATTAATATAAATAATATGATTAAGAAACTAATATAATCAATCTAATTAAAATGATTATATAATTTTAATCGATAAATAAATAAAATTTTCCTAATCAGAGGGTCTATCACATTAAGATATTTTATGATAATGTTATTAAGGAGGGAAAGCTTGTAAACTTGTAATTATTCATAATTACTAAATAATTACAGTTAATATATAAATCTATATATCTAAATTACAAGAACTATAAGTAAAACATATTCTAATAATTTGTAAATAGAGAGTTAGGTTATACTTACCGCAAGAAGAATGCATGATTGCAAACTAAATAATTTCAAATTAGCAAAAGCTTGATCTAACAATTCAAAGCAACAAATTTTTGATAGTCAAAAGCAATTAAAACTAAACATATATATAGTGGTATGAAAGGACAAATTCCTAATTAAAATGGAATTATATTCATAATATTAATATAATAAACATAATATTTTGATATCATAATTAGAATAGGATTAGTAATGATATTTTTGTCAATTCATAAACTTAGTAGGGACGTTTTAGGAACCCAATGTTCCCCCTCATTCGTACATTTATATATATTATAGATTAAATTTTTTATTAAATAGTTTCTATTTTATAAAATAAAACTAATAGAGTTATAATAGAGTCATAGTTAATAAGAATGAATTAAATAATATAATTATATTAACAAATAGAATTAAAATATTAATTTCAATTCCCTAAAATTTATTTCATTAAAATTAAATATTCTTATACCTCATTTAATTTGAATATATGAGAATTTCAAAGAGGAAAAATAAATAATTAACTAAATATATGAGTTGAATTACAATAATTTGTTTATAATAATTAATTGTGCTAATTAATATTTCAGTTTATTTCTTGAGAATTTCAAAAAGAGTGTATAATATTACCTTTTATCATTTAATAAACAATACATAGCAAATTATTTAAATTAAAGCAACACAAATATAAATTATAATAAATTTTTTGAAAATTACATTTAATTTAATTAAAAAATAGAAAATCATACGGTCTGCGCATTGCGCCTGTAATATCCTCAGCTTGGTAGTTCTTGCTATTCGAGCTTTTTCGATAAATTCGGTTACCCAAAACAAAGGAAAACCTAGAATAACGGGAAATAGTATATATCAGGGATGCAAATATTAATTAAATAGTAATTAAGGTGATTACAAATCAATTTGAAAAGTTAAAAGAAATCAAAAATAAGTTAAAGAGGAATAACTTCTCGGTAAAGCATGATTTTACCCAAAAATCCTAAAAAAAAAAAAATGGTAATTTCAATATCAAGTTGCTCAAATGGGGTTTAGACTATTAAATACACTTGGTTTATATCTAATTAGGACCAAGCAAAAAGGAGGTGAAAATCAAGGAATTTTCAAGTAATTCTTAAGAAAAGTTTAGTTATCTTCACTTCCTTCTTCTATTTTATGGATTAATTTTTGAATTCCATGAACTTTGAAATTAGGTGTTTGCTTTTGCATGCTGACTTGGTGAAGATGAAGTGATTATAGTTGATTTTAAGATGATTTAAAAATTATTAAAATTAGTTATGCATGAATTCAAAGTTTAATTTGCATAATTCAAAAAGATGGATCATTTTGAGTTTGTAATTGATATTTTATGAACTAGAGATATGATATATCTTATATTATGATGTTATTTAAGTAATAGAAGAGTTGGATTGCATGAATTGGTGATGGAAGTGAGTTGAGAATGCTTAAGCAAGTATAGCATTCTTGGACTTGTTACATTTGAGCTGCCTGAAATTCAGCTTCTGTAATTGGCCTATTTGACTAGGTGAATGAACTTCAAAATTCACGAAATTTTATATGGAGATATCCTGAGATGTTGGAAAGGTCCTGTTAAAAGGGAAAGTTCATTGGATAAAAGGAAATGGAGTTATAACTAAATCAATGCAGGCTGCTCAGTATGAGAAAAACTGAAATTCTGATTCTGTAATTGGGCCATTTGATCATGCAAATGAGCTTCAAAACTTATGAAATTTTACAGAAAAGTACCCTAAGATGTTATAAACATGCTGTAGAAATTTCAGGGAAAAATAATAAGTGGAAGTCAAGATATAGTCAATGGAATGCAAGCTACTCAAATGCTGAAATTCTGCATTACATGAACATTTAATGAATTAAGCATGCCATTGACTTCTATTGTTTTAATTGTTATTTTTTTTGTTTCTAAGATATGGTTAAGTGTTGGATATGAAGTGTTTCATGCCTATACTAAGGTGATATGACACTTGGACAAGCATGGTGAAAATGAAAGAAAAGCATGAATACTACATTCTAATGCTTAATTTGCATTCCTATGGTAGTGTATGTGTATACATTGTGTAGTATGGAGTTAATGTTAATATTATTTCATACTATAGCTTCTGAGAGAAAGGGAGTTGAGGAGAGGGTAGTTGCTAGAGGAGAAAGGCTAGGGAGCCTTCTAGCTCAGGTTAGTGTACTATTCCTTTCTAACTTTTATCTAAACAAAATGAAATTGATTTTGCAAAATATTTCCAATGGATTTACTTTATGAATCATAATTATAAAAAATATGTGATTTCATAAGTTTTTAAAGAAGAAATTTATTTTGAAATCATATGACCTAATGACATATGTAAATGAATTTTATGATTCTTATACTTTGTAAGAGGAGGATGTGAGCCAATTGATACATGTAGTATGAGGGGTGCCCGTGAATGAATGTTTTTAGCAGTGTTTGTGAAATGAAATGTTGCCCACTGTGATTTTGATATTATTACATGAATGGAATGGTTTAAAAGTCATACAGCTAAGTATAGACATGGTTATTACCACGAATATCACTTTATTTGTTAAAGTTGATATTACAATCGATTGATATGGATATCATCACTAGATGATATATGATTTATATGAAATTATCCCTCCATGCTGAGATTGTAGATTGCTCCCTCTTCTATTGAAATCATATCACAGATTGAGGTTGTAGATAGCAGGTCTAGATGTGCACATTAGACACTGATGGCCCTTGGAACTAACTCTACAAAAGCTGTAAAGACTACATTATGAATTTATGATTTAAATGATATTGTTTTTACTATTTCCTTTAATATGGTGGATTTATGAATTACGATTCATTATTTTCCTGTAAAGAGTTTTGATTTAATAAATTGTGTTTGTTTTACAATAGTACACCACTAAGCAATATGCTTAACGATAGTTGTTTTTGTGTTATCGCAGGAAAAGGAAAGGAAAAGAAAATGGGAGAGGATCGTTTTTGTTTGATGTAGATAGTATGCTATTGATATAGCTATTGTATATTTGGTTTCTTTTCGAAATATGTATGATGTATTAAACATTAACAGAACAGCTATGTATATTTGAGTAGATACATGTAAATTATGAGTTTGTAAATTTGAAATTTTGTATTCTATTAAAGTACTTAATTTCTATTATGTATCTAATGTTTGGAAAGGACTCCAGTATGTAATTAAATCATCCATGGGCTTATGGGTTATGAAACCATTTAATGATTTTGATAATGTAATTGATGTTTAAGAAATTATATTGACTCGACTATTTTTTTGAGCTTAATAGAAGTTATGTTTCATATATCTATTAAATTACCAAAAAGGCATTTCTTTATAATAGGTGGAAGAACCAAAATAAGTTTTACACTTCATTTAATAACTAAATTTACTTTTCTACAAGATATAAATGAATGAATAAAAAGTTTTAAGTCCCTTGTAGTATACTTAGTAAGTATTTATAAGAATTAAGTGCTTATTAAATATATTACGGGCAACATGTCATGTTTTACAGTAGGATAACGTGTGACAGCGCGGATACATAACTAGTTCTCATTAGTGATGGAGCCAGGGGGCTGGGACTGCCCCTGGATTGTATAAAACTTTTTAGTGCATAACTTTTACATGAAATCTCTTGTAGGTTGTGGTGTTGGATTGTTTTACTTAAGTGGGTGGATTCGAGTTTGATCCTCCATCTAAACAAATTTCAAGTTTACTTTTATTTTAAGTTGGTCATTTAAAGAAAAGGAAGCTTTTAATTTGAAAATAATCAACTAGTACTTTTACTTGTTATTAGTTCTTTTATGATGTGTATTGCATGTTGATTTTGCTTATTATATACTCATTTAATTTTTTTATTTATACAATATTAAAGTATAAATTTTATTTAGATTAAAATAAATATAATGAATATTTTTTTTTACCATGTAACATCTAATTGAAAAGAAAATAATGTTTTTGTTTCTCTATTTAATAAAAAAATATAAGTTTGTTATTAATTAATATATAATTAAAAATTAGCAATTACCATACTATAAAATATTTTATGATGTGGCAGTGCTATAACATTAATCTAATAAATCAAGACTTGCTCTATATAGCGATAATATAAAATATAAAATTGATTTTTACATCAATTATTTTTGTTAGATGAAATTAAGATAAAATTTTGTCAATGATATGTAATATTTTGGATTCCATGTGTTTTACACATAATAAAAATAACTTGCTTAAGGTTCTTACCTCTATCTAAGGATCAATATGCAAACAACAATATTGGTGATGAAAGATCAATGAGATTAAATTTAAAAATTTCAAAGTCCTGTATATTTATTAAAAAATATTTAAAAAATTAAAATCTCAAAGGTCTAATTATCTTTATGTCTATTTTAAAAATTATTTAAAAAAAATACATCCAATTAAATCAAAGAAAATTCAATTAAATTCGATAAATTTCAAAAAGAGTATAATAAAATATTGAATAGGAAGAGAGCTCTTGATTTTTCTCTTTATTTCATCTTTAATAATTAAAAGCTGAAAATAAAAATAATAGCAAACATATCTAAATAGTCATTTTTTTCATTGATTCAAACTTTTATAGCCTTTTTGTTTTTCAAAAAGATTTCATTAGACTAAAAAAAGGAAAAACTTTCTGATTGGATATATTAGTCAAATATTATAACTCCATAATTCTGTTGTTTTTGTTAAATTTGAATTATAAAAAAATTTAAAATACAAGAATGCTTAAATACTTCAAATAAGTATAAATCAAACCAAAAGAATATATTTAAGAAATTTTATTTTAATTTCATTGTATTTGATTAATATACTCTACTAGTAAATTATTTAACCATATTTTAAAAAATTTAGAACATAATAAATTAAAAGAATTTAAGTTCTTTTTACTATTTCAAATACATCATAGACAAATTCTATTTCATTGTATTTTTATTTTTTTTTTACTATTTCATAATTTCATTTGTTTTAGAAAATATTTTAAAAATAGCATTTTTAAATTTTAAATATTAAAAAAATATTTATTTTAATAATATTTAAATAAAATTATCAAACAAATTCTAATATATAATTAACATTAATATTGTTAAAAATTACGGTAAATTATAACTTCATGTAGTTTTAATGTAGTTTTATGACAGACTATATATTTTCCATAATAATATATTTTTCAATATATAACATGAAAGACAATAAAAATAAATGACATGCACTAACTCTATACCTCTGTTCAAAAAAATACTTTAATTTAATGGAAATCGAACTTTAAAATAACAATAACATATTTAAAATCTTAAACACTAGTGTTGTTTTCATTGTAATTCTAGTATGGAAATATCAGGAAGTCATTGTTTCTTCCTATTAAAAATTATTATTTACCATATCAAATATTTTTATTATTTTGTGGATGTTTATGCTATTTTCATTAAAAAATTTTGACCATATGTAATATAAATTTGCTCGTATGAAAATGTAATTATATTTTTTACCTCCCCCAAGAATAAATTCTAGAAAATGACATGGATGCTATAGTTTCATATGCTCCAGATGTCATTAGTGCAAGCAATTATTATATAATATATAAACAACTTAACAATGATTCATAATTATATAATTAAAAACAATTATATAATATTATAAACAATTATAGTTTAGATAATATTATGTAATCAAAAACTAAATAATTATATAAATTAGATTAGAAAGAAAGAACAATGACCGTCAAAATAAGAATTTCCAATTCTTAATTTATAATATTTTCTTCGACGATTAGGCAATATACAAATACATAATTTAATTTTAAATACAAACATAAATAAAAATCCTTATTCAATTTACAAAAATAAAAAAAAAAACACTAGCATAAAATTAAAAGGCAATGAGAGTATTAAATTCTTACCTGAAAATTTCCTCACAAAAAAAAAAAAAAAAAAAAATCAAACTTGAAAAGAAGAAAATAGTGATTGGATTTTCATTAAGAGTTCTGTGAAAATTTTTAGAGAGAGATGATAAAAAGGGGCTATGAGAACAAGATGGAAATAAAGGTTTAACTTGCTTAGGAAGACTTTGTAATTTGTATATCTTTTTAATATTTATATTTTATTTAATATATATAATATATATAATTTAAAAAAAAAAATTGGGGGCCTTAGAAGTTCCGCCACTGATCCTAATGTTGCAATTAAATTATAACATTAAATGACTAATATTGAACTCAATTTTTTTGATGATGATTAATATTTGTATCTAATATTAAAATAAATAATCATATTTTAATATAAAATATTAATAAAAAGACAAATAATACTAAGAATTAACATTTAAATTCAATTAGCAATCTTCATATTTAAACTTAAATTCAATCCTCATATTTAAATTCAATTTAGGAACCCATTTTTTGTCAATTGCGAGTTAAAATTGGCTATTTTTAATAGAAGGACCAATATGTTAACACATTATAATTTAAGGGTCTCATAAGTTAATTTTTTAAAATAAAAGTCCCCATATGTTAATTTAACAATAATCAAGGATTAATTTATTATTTTCCCTAAAAGAATTAATTGGAGAAATAAAAAAAAAATTATTTTGCCCCTAATTTTTGTTGGAAAAAATTAATATTATATCCATTTATATGTATCGAAATATAACTAGTCAATCCATGCGTTATTATAAATGCTTTTTGAAGTCCATATGTTTTCATTCTATTGAAATATTTAATCATTCCTTTTAATTTTAACCAATTTGGCCGTTAAATCAATAAAAAAGACGAAAATATCCTTATCCTTCTCTCATATTTTTGTTTTCTACCAAACAATCCCCTTCTTCATTGTCTTAATTACCGAACCCACCATTAAACTTCACCGCAACAACTTCAATAAAAAGACCACCAAAATATTTAAAGTCGAATAAAAATCAACAAAGTATTCATAATCAAAATAAAAAATCAAGGAAATATTCGATCAAAGATAAAAAAAAAAAAAAATCAAAATAAAAAAGAAAACAAAGACATCCATTGCTTCAAGGTCTCTCTCTGTCTCTCTCTTTATCATTTGAATACTAAGCCTCATCTCGATATCTTGTAGAAATTCAAACATGTGTCTATTGCAAAGATGAACAAATCAAGAAAACGAAACACAAAATTATCAAAGACAGATACAACAAACACAACAAATATATCAATAAGCCATAAAAACTTTCACTTTTGTCATGAAATGACCATCAAAGTATACTGCAGAAGAAATAAGTAGGCATATTCATAAACAAAAGCATATTACCTCAAATAGATCTGAAGATGGTTGCGTATTTTGTGATTAATAGAATATTTTGAGTGATTATAACATTTCTGGCTAGAAAGGTTAGATGGTTGGACCGTAGAGGCAATGGACCAAAGAATGCTATGGTACAAGAAGATTTACTGTTAATTCAACATAACTTGACCAAAGAAAGAAGAGAAACGACATAAAATACAAGAGTGTATTTTTGGATTAATTTTAAACTCTCTCTCTCTTTTGACCCTTCTTTATTCATTTGACAATCGAAAAAAATTGGGCGAGAGGACTAAAGATGTGACAAAATGAAAACAAAGTATTTCTAAAATATAAGGATTGATGGCTAAACCATATCCCAAAGTTTGCGACTTGTAACAATTGCACCCTTTAACCCCCTCCCAGACACCCCAATTTCAAACCTTTCTAAAAATTGCACCCTAATTACAAACCCAATTAAAATTGGTAGTAAAATATAACAAATGTGGGACCCACTCATTTTCTTTCTCCTTTAAACCACCACCATCACCTCTTTCTAGGCATGGCCAAATTACGGTTCCGGGGAACCGTCGGTTCGAACCGGCCCCGGAACCGTAACCGGAACCGGTGAGAACCGGAACCGGGACGAACCGGAACCGGAACCGAAAAAATCCGGTTCGATTCCGGTTCCTGCAAATGAGGAACCAGAACCGGCGGTTCCAGAGAACCGATCGGAACCGGACTGGAACCGCCGGTTCTCCGGCCGGTTAGAACCGCCGGTTCGGTTCTAGCCGTTGTAACTGTCAGATTTTTGAATTTTTTTTTTTGTTGTGAAATGTCTTAATTACCCCTCCCAACAGCCATAAACGGCTATATAACGGCTAGTTTTAAGGGTATTTTTGGAAAAATGAATTTTTGGATTTATTATAAATACCTCATTTTATTTACAAATTCATTACAAAAAAATCTCAACTCTCTCTAATTACTCTCTCTACAATATATACTACACTCTCTACTTACTCTCTCTACAATATACTACACTCTACTCTATATTATTCATTTATTCTTCTCTACTCTACAATATCTCTTATTAAGTAATTATTCTCTCTAATTTTTTTTATTCAATTTTTCAAATTATATTTTATTATCATATAATGGCAAGTGGAGGAAACTCAAATTCGGGTAAGGGCAAGGGAAAAACTGGAGAATCATCTATCCCTACAAACGACATCTATGATATGATTCCCGACCAATTTAATTTTGAAGGTTTTCCAAATGAAAATTTGGATATTCCAACTCAAGAATCCGAATTTAATGAGCAATTTCAAGAAGATGAAGAGCAAGAGCAAGAGCAACGAGCAAAAATTGTTACAAGAGCAAGACAAAGTTCCGACATATTCTCCATTCATTTCACAAAAAAATTCAAAGGTGAGAAAATGTACGATGTGATTTGCAATTATTGTGGAAAATCTTATAAATTTAAACAAGCGGGCGGCTATGGATCATTTTGGAAGCATTTGGAGGCAAAACATCCAACAAAAATAGGAGTTAATCGGTCTCAACAACAAATTTCCGGGTACGCTTCTAACCTTTCTTTATTTAAATATTCTGAAAAAATACAAAAAGAAGAATTAGCAAAAATGATTTCTATGGAACATTTATCTTTTAGTTTTGGTGAAAAATTAGGTTTTAATAATTATTGTCAAAAAGCTTTAAATCCTTGTGCTAAAAGAGTACCAAGAAATACTGTAAAACGAACTATTATTTCTTTATATAACAAAGGAAAAAAAGAGTTAGAACTTTTATTTTCTCAATTGAAAATTCGTGTTTCAATTTGTTGTGATGTTTGGAGTGATCATTGGCAAATGCATTCTTATATGGGTATTACATGTCATTGGATTGATGATGATTGGAAAATTCAAAAAAGAATTATTGGTTTTCGTGTTTTTGATGATAAACATACTGCAAATAATATTTATAGAGTAATTGTTTCAATTTTAGATGAATATAGGTTGACAAAAAAAAATTTTTCTATTTCATTTGATAATGCTTCTGCAAATACTAGATCAATTATTGAACTTAAAAAAATTTGTGAACCAAATATTGGTGGTAAATTTTTTCATATAAGATGTACATGCCATGTTTTAAATTTATGTGTACAAGATGGTTTGAAAATTCTTGATTCTTTTATTTCTCCAATTAAAAAAGCTATTTCATATTTATGGACACATCCCCAAGTGATGAAAAGTTGGGCTAAATTTTGTAAAGAAAATAATAAAAGACTAAAACGTTTTCCAAGGGATGTCCCAACTCGTTGGAATTCAACATATGAATTACTAAACGAGTCTTTTTCTTATAAAGAATTATTATGTTTTTTTGTTACTAACAATATTGAGGATATTAATTTATATCCACAAAATTGGGAGATTTGTGCAAAAATTTTAGATATTTTAAAAATTTTTAATGATGCTACCTATAAATTTAGTGGGGTTTATTATCCCACATCTAATTTATTTTTACCTATGTGTATTAATATTGTTACTGCACTACAAGAATTTCAAAATGATGATTTATTAAAAGATTGTATTTTTTCAATGAAAAAAAATGGTTATCTTATTTTAAAAATATACCACCTCTTTATCTTGTTGCTATTGTATTTGATCCTAGATATAGAATGGATGTTTTATGTGATTATTTGACTATTTATTATGACGTATTAAATCTTGATGTAGAAGATAATGTTAATATAAATGTACTAGTGCATGAAGTTAAACAAAATATTATGCAATTATACAATGAATTTGTTCAAGTTTCTAGTTCATCTACTTCAATTTCTACTTCTTCTCAATCTAATATTCCACAATTTTCAACACAAAGGGTAAGTGGTATTGATGTTGCTCAACAAGTTTTATTGCAAAGACAAAAAAGAACAAGGGAATCCAGTTCTATTTCTGAATTTGACAATTATCTAACAACTTCTTTTGAGTTTGGTGATAATTATGCAGATGCAGATTTTCCAATTTTAGATTGGTGGAGTCGTCACGCAAATACTTTTCCAATTCTTTCTTTACTTGCAAAACAAATTTTAGCAGCTCCGGTCTCCACTGTTGCGGTTGAACAAGCTTTTAGTCAAGGAGGTAACATACTTGATAAAACACGATCTCGTATGACACCCGATTCATTAGAAGCACAAGCGTGCGTGGATGATTGGACCAAAGCCGAACTAAGAGCCCAAGAAAATCCAAAAAAAAATGAAGATTTATTTGATTTATACGATGGGTCCTCAACGGGAACATCAACCGGTGGTGCAAATAGCGATTAAGGTAAAAGGGGTGAAATTGATATAAGGTAAGTAAGAACTACGTGGGCTTTGATTCCTCTAAACCCCAAGAGGATACGTAGGCAACGTAATTTTTTTTTTAAACAAAAAAAAAAATAAGTTCAAGCCCTTTTTTTTTTTTAATTTTGTTCAAACTTAAAAAAAAAAAAAATTCAGTTCAAAATTTTTTTTAAAAAAATCATTATGTTCAACACTCAACAATTCAAGTCTTTAAAAAAATAAATTTAATTGAAGTATTTTTTAATTTTTTAGGTGTATTTTTTAATTTTTTATGTTCAAATAATTTTTTTTTAAACCGATCTTCAAAATTTAAAATTTTTTAGGTGTATTTTTTAATTTTTTATGTTCAAATAATTTTTTTTTAACCGGTCTTCATATTTTAAAATTTTTTAACTGTATTTTTCAATTTTTTATGTTCACATAAAATTTTTTTTTAAACCGGTATCCAAAATTTAAAATTTAAAATTTAAAATTATGCGATTCGCCGGAAAACCAATCGGAACCGTCGGTTTTGTAATCGGATCGGAACCGGAACCGGAACCGGAACCAGAACCGGAACCGGACGGTTCGGAACCGGAACCGGAACCGGACCATTTCGGTTCGGTTCCGGTTCCAGCTTTTCTGGAACCGGAACCGTGGCCATGTCTACCTCTTTCACCGCCTCCACTAGAACCACAACCCATGTATATTATATTTTAATATCAATTTTGACTGGGCTTATAATTAGTGTGTAATTTTTACAAAGGTTTGAAATTGACATATGTGGGGTGTTAAGTTAGGATGCAATTGTTACAAGTGACAGCTTTGGAGTAATTGGATATATTTTAGTAGACACTGACTAAGTTGTATTTTAATAAATGGCTTAAATTATAAAATTTACTCTCAACTTTATGACATATTGCAAAATCACTCTAAAATGACTTTTGTATCATGGACACCCTCATTTTCAAACTTAGATATATTAATACCCTCATTTTGAAAATTAAAACAAAAATAAGGTTAAGGTTATAAATAAAAAAACAATAAAGTAGGTCCCATATGGTAACCCTTGGGTCATCTTAACCCAAGCTAGAACGCTATTTTCCTCTAACCCTATTCTTGTCTCCCTCACATCATCAACATCAACCCCTTTTTCTAACTCCCTCACCTCAACTCTCATATAAAATCATCACATAAACTTGGAAAGATATATAGATTGCAAAATAATCAAATATTTCATACATTCAAACATAACTCAAAAGCAAGGTAATGCAGAAAACAGATGAAGAAAGCTTATTAAGAAAGTTGCAATTATGATTTACCCAAAACCCATATTCCTTTTACATATCTAAATCTAAAATTTCCAATTATATTACCCACTATAAACAAACCTGATCTACATTCCTTTTTAACTCATAGATTTGGATAAAATACTTTAGGGTTTCGCTATGAAGATGACTCGATGAGATCAGACCATAAAACCTTCTACCGTCGATTTTGCAGTGGCTGCCAATATGTTATAAAGAGAAGCTTGAAATACCATGGTTACGAGTTACATGGAAGAACAAGGGAGAAATAAGGAAAGTTTTTGGTTTTGAAAATGGTAATTAATTGTTTAGAAAGATAATTGATCAATTGAAAAAATGGAGAAAGAAGAAGGGAAGAAAGAGAAAAAGGTAGAGACTGGGTAGTAAGGGTGGCCACGGTTCCGGAACTGGCGGTTTCGGTTCGAAAAAAATTAGAACCGGAACCGAACCGAAAAGTTCCGGTTTGGAAGGAACGGTTCCGGTTCCGCTACGGTGACAAAACCGACGGTTCCGATTGGTTTTCCGGCGAATTGCATAATTTTAAATTTTAAATTTTGAAGACCGGTTTTCAAAATTTAATAAATTTGTGAAAGTTATTTGTAAAAAAAAATACACCTAAAAAATTAAAAATACTTCAATTAAATTTATTTTTTTAAAGACTTGAACATAATTATTTTTTTTAAAAAAAAATTCTTCAACAAAATTAAGAGATTTCACAACAAAATTAAAAAAAAACACAAAAACTGACAGTTTCTAACTGCTAGAACCGCCGGTTCGAACCGGCAGTTCTAACCGGCCGGAGAACCGGCGGTTCGAATCCGGTTCCGACCGATTTTCTAGAATTGCCGGTTTCGATTCCAGAAATCTGAAACCGAAAATCTCCGGTTCCAGTTCCGGTTCGGACAGGTTCCGGTTCCCACCGGTTCCTGTTACGGTTTAGAACCGGTTCAAACCGACGGTTTCGATTCCTAAAACCGTAATATGGCCACCCTTACTGGGTAGTGGTTAAAATGGGAAAAAGGAAGAGGCAAGGTAGTGATCTAAACGGAGAGTTTTGAGAATAATTGGTTAAGTTGACCAAGGTTAATATATGAGTTCCATTAAAATATTTTTTTATTGTAATCTAAACATAAAATCATTTTTGTAATAAGGGTGCCTAAAGTACAAAAGATAAGATTATTTTAGAGTGATTTTGAAGTTGATGGTAATTTTACAGTTAAGCCTTCAATAAATATAATGCTAATAGTAATTTTTCCTTTCTGTTGTCTATGTATGGAAAGGATTTTCCATTTCCTGCTCTTGTTTTAAGTTGATGATGGCGCTTCTTATCACTCTCTAAACGGATAAATGGATATTTTATCGCTATCCGCAACTCCACACATCCCTTGTTTCTCCTCCACAGCAAGAAAACACCACTCCGCTGCCACCTCCACCTCCACCTCCACCTCCACCTCCGTTTCTTTCTCCCTTAAACCACCACCACCACCTCCTTCACCGCCTCCACCAGAACCACAGCCCACCGAGTCTCCCTTTGTCCGCCGTCCCAAATCCCTCAACTCTAACGCTACCACTCCTCCTGCCTCCACTCTTAATAAAACCCCTCAAAACCCTTTCAAAACTCTTCTAAACCCTTCTCATGTCCCCTCTACTCCTCCTCCACCTGACAACCCCAACCATCACTCTCTCTCGGCCAAACTCCGTTTATCCAGCAAGCTTTCCCCACCGCCACCTCCACCTCTACCTCTGCCTACACTCCCTCCCCCCACAATACGACCCAAAACTCAAGAGAATGAAACGACCAAATTGGATAAAGAATCCGAAAAAACTGAATTTCGCCAACAAGGAAAGATTTTTCTTGGGAATCTACCCAATTGGATAAAGAAGCATGAAATATCAGAATTCTTTCGCCAGTTTGGCCCCATAAAAAATGTAATTTTGATCAAAGGACACAATGAATGTCAAAGGAATGCTGGGTTTGGATTTATTATCTATGATGGTTCAACAGCAGAAAAGTCTGCTATGAAGGCCGTGGAGTTTGATGGAGTGGAGTTCCATGGAAGAACTTTGACTGTCAAATTGGACGACGGGAGAAGATTAAAAACTAAAGCAGAGGAAAGGGAGCGGTGGGTGGAAGGGGAGGATGGGCAAGGTTTTAAATCGAAATGGCATGAAGAAAGAGAAGGGACCAGAAAGGCCTTTCGGCAGGTTCTGGAGACACAGCCGGAGAAATGGCAGGCTGTTGTTAGTGCTTTCGAGAGGATTAAGAAGGTGAATGTGACATTCTTATTTTATAGTTTTCCCCTTCTTCCGGCTATTCTTTAAAAGTTCTGCTCGTAATTACATAGTGGAAATGATAGATTACAGTAGTTGGATTAAAAAAGTTAGGTTGTATAGAGACCATCAATTGGACGAAAGATTTAGAATTAAAGGTTATACCACAATGATTATTATTTGGTATTCTGGATTGAAGTCTATCTGCAATAAAGGTGGACCTTTAGTTAGCTTAGCTGTGCAGAATGAAGTGTTAAGACCCCTTTTATTTGTTATTATGGATTAAATCCAGTTCTCTTACATACTATTTAAGCCGGTATTTCTGTTGATTGCTCTAGAGAGAAATAATATTTATAACCAATGCTTAAATAAATGAGTCATGTGGAATGACATGCATTTTTACACCATAACATATATCAAATCTGCAAAAAAGGTCTGTGAAAAATTACTTGATCATTTGCTGCCCTTTAGCTTTATGAAAGTTATATAACTTTTTTTTTTTTAATCAATTTTATTTGAGTATATTAGTTATTCTACTGTTGTTTTTATGTTTTAATTGTGATGTTTAGCCTTCCAGAAGGGAATATGGATTGATGTTGAGCTATTATGCAAGGCGAGGGGATATGCATAGGGCACGTCAAACTTTTGAGAGCATGAGAGCGAGGGGAATAGAGCCAACATCGCATGTTTACACAAGGTATGATAAAATATTTTACAGTCTTCCTTCTGTCTGATTTAAGCATCAATTACCCATTCTAATTTCTTCAGCTACTGAGCTACCACCTACTGCCAAACTTGGGTGAAGGCTTTTAATTGGGTCAATACGTCAACTTGTAGATTTTGTTTTGAGAGTGATCATTCAAAATTATTTTACTCTATAAAGCCAAACACTTCTTTTACACAAATAAGATTGCAAAATGTTTTGAATTATAAATTTGTACTTAATCAATGTGTATATTTCTTTTCTTGTTATTCTCATGGCAATGTATTTGAATTGAGACCCCTTTCCAAGTAAAAGTTGGATTTAATTAGTAGGATAGTTGTTGCCCTCAATCTTCTTTCTCAGCATTAAAATAATTCATTTCATGCAGCCTTATTCACGCTTATGCAGTTGGTAGAGACATGGAAGAAGCATTGTCTTGCGTTAGGAAAATGAAAGACGAGGGTGTTGAAATGAGTTTGGTTACTTACAGCATAATTGTGGGGGGATTTGCCAAAATTGGCAATGCTGAGTAAGTAAAAAATCTATTTTTGTATTTTTATTAATGTATTTGTTCTGTTAATTTTCTATTAGATAGCCTTTTCTTAAGTTCCTGGAGCCTGGTAGTTTACTTTTTTTCCTTTTCAGCATGGTTTTGAGCTTTTGGTTTGATAATTATTATTTTTTAAAAATTTTTTTTATATGCATTGAATTTGTTATGAATGTTACTAGTTTGGATTTTATATGCCTAGATCACCTTATACAATATCATGGTTGGAATTTACTCATTTTTAAATTTGTGATTTAATATGGAAATTGCTGAAATATTTCAAATCTAGATAAATAGAACATGTCTTACCCTAAAAGCATTTTAAGGATGCCTAATTTTGGGTGCATCATTAGTTGACTAGACAACTATTACCCAGTGTTGTAATCAGTAATTCTAAAATTTCTTTATTGACAATTTCTCGATTTTTGGATGTTTAGTTCAGTAGATCTAACTGATTGTTGATCTGGTGGTTTGGCTGGAATGGAGTTCTTTTAGCATTTCAAATATTTTAGTCGATCTTTCTTTTCATACTGTTTTCCATATGCGTAGCATGGTAAATTTGAAGTTATGGTCACTTTGACTTTTCGCTAAATTCTATCTAGGATACTGGTTTTTACTATTCTCATTCAGTTTGATAATTCTACAAGTATGCATTGATGTATTACATTTTTCAGGATTGGTTACAAAATACTGGCACAAGCCTCCTGTGTGGTAGTGAAAAGCTATTTTTATTTTATTTCATTACTTCAATTATTTGCAGAATACCTTTTCTGGTATTTGATAGTCGTGTCCTAAAAAATATGGCTTTGTTTGAAATCTCCAAGATGAACAATAGAGGTTTGTGGTCTTCCCAGGGGTATTGAACTCTGGTGCTTAAGTCAATGAGGTTTTGATGAATGAAAACTGAAAGAATTCAACTAGTTAGGTCAGTAAGCGTAACTGAGGTTTGTTTCAATCAACCTTATTATTTAGCAATTTTTGTTGACATATATTGCTTCATCTGTACTTTCAAGGGTTAGTACATAAAATCTATTCAACAACAATGTTATTTGAGTTCTTAATATTATGTAACTTGCACCAGTCAAGTTGTGTTGGGAGAAAGCACTTGCAAATTATCTCCTTAAAAAGGAGTTGTGTAACTTATATGCAACTTGCTTTTTGGGAAGGTTTCAGCCAATTTACCTAAAGCCTTTGTATTCCTAAATATTTACTTTTCTTCTAGGAAAAGGAATCTCCAATCTCCACCAGTCTGTCTACCCTTGATGAGACATTGATGAGAATTGTCTTTCTTGTGTGATCTACAAGTAGTTGAATCATGATAAATTGCTAGATAGTTTAGTTTATTTAGTAATTAGAGTTCTGAAGAACCTTCCATGGTCTTTTGTTGTTTTAGTTCAATGACAAGAATAACTGTTACTTAGTTGTATTTATGGGTTCCCATGTGAGCTAACACCATTTCATTTTCTGTTGAAGAGCTGCAGATCACTGGTTTAAGGAGGCAAAAGAGACACATTCAAACATGAACTCGATAATTTATGGGAACATAATTTATGCTCATTGGTCAGTATTTATAACTCAAGTTCAATAATATGAATTTTTGTATTTTATCATTGTGCATACAATATTTTATAATATGCAGTGAAGTCGATGAAGATTTTTTCATATTTGTATTAATAACAGATTTCCATATCAATATAGGGGTTTGACTGTTTTTGCTATGCTTACAATCAAGATACCTTGAACATTTTGAGGGATAATACAATCTTAGGGACTGTGTGAATTATCGAATCCACAATGTGCTCCTGGTTTGGACAAGCATTTTGTTTATATGCGCACTTGTTAAAATAGAGTTTAATTGGGGTTTTGGTTTAATTAAAACACTGAACTGTAAGGACAGTTTCGATATTAGTCTTTCCAGTGAACTTTGTTTAGGAGGGAAAACTTAGTAAAGGCCTTTGGTTCTTAGGTTATTGGATTCTTGGAAGATATGTATGTTGAAATTGGTTGTATTGGATCATTGTTACTTAAGCCTCAAGGGCTTGAGCCTTTCTATTTTATTTTTCTTGAACAAGTCAGCTAGGGTTTTCTTTTAATATAAAGCTGTCCTGTTGGCATCTGATTACATAAAATAAATAAAAGAAATAAAATGCAGCATAAAAACCAGTGAGGTGCTTCGCAATTCAACCTTGACTCTTCCATCTAGTGCTTACCTCCTATAATTTAGCTTCTGACCAGCAGCCATTCAAATATGTCTCTCTCAATTTCGCTTTCTATATTTGCTTTCTATTCTCTTCCCCAACTTATTTGGGATTAAGTCTTAGTTGTTGTTGTTGTTATTGATTCTACTCCTTTCTATTTTAACTCCAATATCTTAAAATAAGTCATTATGTTGCTGACTTTTTTTTTTCTCCTGATTTATGTGTGTTTTCTTCCATGTTTTTCTGATTCTGATTTTTCTCTCTTTTTTTTTTTTTTTATATTTAGATTTATGCGTGTTTTTTTTTTTTTTTTTTTTTTTTTTTTTTTTAAATTTTTGTGCCTCACCTCACTCGGGCGGGTGCCTTTGCCTAGAGGCTAGCTCCTAGGCTCCAGCATCCCTTTGTGCCTTTAATTACTATGTATTGTATTTATAACATTACTCAGATTTGATATGCACAAACTTGTTCTCTGGATAACCAATGTCTGTTACTATGAGGTTTATTTATTAAAAGGTTAATTTCTTTTTCTCAATCACAGTCAAACATGTAACATGGACAAAGCTGAAGCTTTGGTGAGGGAGATGGAAGAAGATGGTATAGATGCTCCTATTGACATATATCATACCATGATGGACGGTTATACTATGATTGGCAATGAAGAGAAATGTCTGACTGTATTTGAAAGGCTTAAGGTAAAGAAATGATGTTATAATGTCTATCATCCATTAACAGATTCACATGTGCTCTAATTTTTGCAATATGCTGTAAGCATATGCATTTTGATTGTAGCCTTCTTCCCATTTCCCCATGCTTTTCTTTTTCAATGCAAAAAGTTACTTTAGGTAAAAGAAATGCAGTAAGCAATTTGAAATATGGGATGGGAATCATTGCTTTCACATGTTATTATCTGGATAATGAGTTATATAGTGTTTTGATGAAAACTTATGTATGTATCACTGGCAAGATTAAGTATATTTGTTATACATGTCTAATTGGTGTATTCCTACCCATAAACCTTAATTTGCACTACGTTTTCCTCTTAATTGGAGTATTCAAACTGAGACCAGTAGCCAACTGTGACCATTATTCAAACGCTGAGGGATTCTGAAGAAACATGTAAATTGTAATTAATTGTAAAATGGAATGTGTTATCCCTTGAATTATTGAATGAGCGAAGCATGTGAATGGTGAGTTAAATCAAGCTGCAAAATTGTGTAAACATAGTCTTTCTTGTTCTTGAATTCTTATGACATTTTTCAAATATAATACTATGCTATTCTTGAGCACCTCATAATAAGTCTTGTTGTATACTAGATGGTTCCATTTCTGATTTAAATCCAATGTGGAATCTGTTTGTCTAATAATCCAATGCTCTGAACTGTAATGCTAAAGCCATATGCTTGATGAATAGAACTTAAGGCTTTTTGGAAGACCTTAGGATCTCTAAGTGTTACCTTTATTGTTGTTTATATTTTTCTGCTGTCTTGAGAAGCAAGCGCAATATATATGTTAAGGTCTTTCTTAATAGATGAAAGTGACTAGTTTGACTAGTCCTGTAAACTTGGTTAATTTTTTTGACTAAAGAAGGCTTATTATCATTCTCATCTGTTATAGGATATTCATACCCCCTTTTCGGCATGAGTGGTATGCCCCTAATTTTTAAACATACAAATCATGTTTACACGAGTGAGGAATCCAACAACCAAGATTTTCTTGTTGTCACCGAGGAATATTGGTTCTTGCTTCACATTGTCGATTATTCAAAAATATTTCCCTTTTAATTCACGTGATATGTAACCTTTTGTAACCGAAAAAAGTCATATCATCATTAGCGTAATGAACTGTATTATTTGTTGCCTTGGTGCTAAATTGCTATATATGTTGCAGGAATGTGGATTTGCACCCTCAGTTATTAGCTATGGATGTCTCATCAACCTATACATTAAGGTAATAGTTGGCTTTTCCAAATGAATATATTCTTTAGCAGCATAGTGATGACAACTAAACCTTAATCCCCACTAGCTGGGTCGACTATATGAATCTTTTATCTCCATTTCTTTGTTCATAGCCAAGTCTACATTAATGTTAAAAAGTATTAAATCTTTTGAGACTTTCCTCCTTGTGGTTCTAGGTCCATCTTTTCCCTATTTAGCACCTTCCACTATCAATATGTGGCACTTATGAATCAGGGGCACAGAGGTCTGACTAAACTCTCTCAAATGTTCTCTCATTTTATTCTCAATTTGTGCACTTGCACCTTGTGTGGGATGTGGTCATTTCTCTTGTCAAATCTTGTTTGACAAGATCCAAATAAAAATCTTGTTAAATCTTGTCATTTCATCTTAACATCCTCATTGTTGCAACGCTCATCTTGGCAATGATTTTCTCCCAAATAAAAATTCCATGTAAACTTGGCTAGTGGGCTGGTTTGGATTTGAATCGGCTTAGGAAAAGCTCGGATTGATATTGGCCTAGCATATTCGGTTCCAAATTGGACTAGAATCAGTGGTCGGTCATGTATTTGTTCCCTTAGGAGAAATAACTGGAACTGGCTTAGAGTTGTTGGTTAAACTGACAATCCAGTTCACAGGAAAAAGAAAAAAAAAAAGATTAAAGGTACAATTTTCTTGGTTTTAGGTTGGTTCTAATTGGGTTCCGATGACGTTTTGATTCCAGCACAGTTCCGATCATGGTTTTGATAAGAACTTTTTTTTTTTTAAATTTTGAAAAAGAAATTTCAAATATGAATAAGTTCAATTTATTTGAAATGTAGAATTTGCATCAATTCAATAGAGAAATAATATTTTTTTAAAAAGAAGATTGGCTTCAATTAAATTATTTATAATTTAATTATTTAAGTATCCTCTTGAGGTTTGGAGGACATTAAAAAATTTAAAAATAGGTCCTCTATTTCCTTACATTTTTAGTCTTATGCACCACTTACCTCCGTTCTCGAATCATTTTCTTTCATCAGTTGAATAGCAGTCTTCGGTTCTCAAAGCTGCCCTAGTCCAATCATTAACATGTGTTGCATTTCCAAATTTCTTGGTATTGTCCACTTGCACTAAATGCTTTTCTGACTGCAATTTTTGAAAATAGACCCTTATTTTCTTACATTTTTTCAGTCTTTGAACCACTCATCTTCATTGTTGAATTGTTTTCTTTCGGCAATTGAATAGCAATCTTGGGTTCTCAAAGCAACCCTAGTCCAATTGTTCACACATGCTTGCAGTTCCAAATTTCTTTTTGATAAACTGAAGCATGTAGGATCCAGCAATTGTCCTCTTGCACTAAATGCTTGTCTGACTAAAATTGTTGAAGCGAAGCAAGCAAAGACATTCTTTGCAACTGTGGCTAGGATTGGAAAGCAACTTGATTGCCTATCTACCAGCCTAAAATATCAAATTTATTTGAGTGTTCATCCACATCTCTATGTCAATTTCTAGGTATGAGTGTGAAGCTGGAATTTTTATTTATTTATTTATTTTTTATTTATTTTTTTTTGTTGCAACACAGCAAATTGTAAAGTGTGCTTTTAGTTGTTTGTGTATTTTGAAGTGTGCAACCACCTGATGCAGGGCGCAAACACCAGCACAAGGTGAGATACAACTTTAGAATACTCATCATGTGATTAACAAGTAGACCTCATAACTTGGTTAGCAAGCATAAAAGAATCTATATTAATATCTAGAGTTGAATAATATAATTCAGAAACACTGTAATGGGAACCTGAAGGGGGATACTAACTTACCCAAAAAAAAAAAAAAAAAAAAAAAAAAAAAATGCAACTTAAAGATAGCTTGATTAAGACACGCGTCTTGTACTGGGTTGCACTTTCTTGTCTACCTAGCGGGAGAGAGTAGCCAATTTAAAATGTAAACAGATTGAAACAGAGGGTAACCAATTTAAATTGTAAAAGTTTGTTAGGGAATTGATTGAACACATATCTAGGTGATCTTTTTTATTATTATTATTATTTATTTAATGAGTAATAATGCAAACTTCATTAGATCAAAGTAACATCCAATCATAAAAAAGATAAAGCACTGGAAGGACAATCTTCCATCCAAACATGCTCAGGCTTAGCATGATCCACAATTCCGGAGCCATTTTAGGCAAAATATGAGCCACATTGCTGGCTTGCCTAGAAACATGAAAGCAGGATGTATGATCAAAACAAGCATCAAAGACCTAATTTCAGAGACTAAAAACTTGAGATAGGATCTATTCTCCACCTTTTGATTTGAGCGCATGGATCACTTCCGAAAAATCAGAGTACCACCACAGTCCTCAATCCTAAATCACACGCCAATAACAAACCATAAACAGAAGCTTTTGCCTCGGACACACTAACATCACAGCAATCATGTTTCCTCTTTTACTCTGGTACCGAGTATCTCAACCTTATGACCCAACTCAACCCAACCTGGCGGATTTGCAAATATAATGGGTTAGATTGGATCAATTGTGTTTATATAATACATGGGTCGGGTCATAGGTCATGGGTTCCAGTGAACCACCATTTTAAGCTTGCTTTGTCAGCACATGAATTCACACCATTGTAGGCTTAGAATAATCCAAATGCAAGAATTTCTTGTAAGTTTGGTGAGTATCTTGGAACAAAAAAATATTGCAACTCTTCCATAAAAACTCGCTAACATGAAAAATAGTTCTATGTGCTTCTTATCAAAATAGTCAAGCAAGCTATTCAATGATAAAAGGATATAGAGTTAGTATTTGATACCTCTTAACTGCACTGGACTGATTCTCCACATAACATTGCCCAAGAGCAGCCATGTAAAACGTGGATTGCAGTCTCCATTCCTCATCACAGAGCTGACATAAGGATCAAGGTGAGCTTGTCAGCAAATTAACGAGATTGATTGTGCAGAATGCCTTGGCTTCTCTGTTGCCATGTGAGATGCACACACACTGTGACAGAGAGTAATGTTCTTTGTAAATTAAACCAGTGGTGGTAGAGTTTAGTGGAAAACTTTATGGTCTCAAAGGGAAGATAAGAGATTAAATAGGTTTCTTGTTCCAAACATTGAAGCTCACATCCATGAGGTCATGGACCGAAGCACTCACAAAAGGTTCAGGATATGGGCTCCAAATCTTGCTCCCATTTGCTTCAGTAATCACCTATCATCGAATACATGAATGTTAGCTCCTGTTGCCACCACCCAACACATTCCTTGATCAAGTATCCATTTCACAGAATAGAGACTATGCCAGTATAGCATGTGGAATTCTGCTGCTCAAGCTTTTCTTAATCCTGTCTGCTTGACTACTGTGTTTCGTATTTTATTTCTCTTTTTTCTTTCCTTTCTTTTTTTTTTTTTTTTTTTTTTTTTTCCTGTGGTTAATGGTGCTGCATTTCCATGCTTTGGTGGTTAATTTTGTACTGATTTTATAATTGATGATAAACATTAATTGAAACATATTATGTTCTCTTCTTTAGGTTGGTAAAGTCTCTAAAGCCTTGGAAGTAAGCAAAATGATGGAATCAGCTGGCATAAAGCACAACATGAAGACTTACTCCATGTTGATTAATGGATTCTTGAAGCTTAAAGATTGGGCAAATGCATTTGCAATTTTTGAAGATGTTGTAAAACATGGGTTGAAGCCTGATGTAGTGCTCTACAATAACCTTATCAAAGCATTCTGTGGAATGGGAAACATGGAACGCGCCATCTGTATGGTTAAGGAAATGCAGAAGGAAAGGCTTAGACCTACTACACGTACATTTATGCCAATAATACATGGATTTGCACGGGCTGGAGAAATGAGAAGAGCTTTAGATATTTTTGATATGATGAGGTGGAGTGGATGTATCCCAACTGTGCACACTTTCAATGCTTTGATTCTTGGACTGGTGGAGAAGTGTCAGGTAAATTATTTTTATTGTAACAAGTTTGGAGAACCTGCGTGTGTCAAATGGCGCAGATCCCTATTTAAAGTGGGGACCTAAATTTTGATTGATGTTCAATATATTGCTTTAATAGAACTTCAAAAGGCTAAGGCCTAAAAGCCATTTTATTTGGCTTGGCATTTTTGCAACATAGCATCTCAAGGACTGCCTTGTGCTTTGTTTTTTCTCCACCTTCAGTATAAACAACATTTTGGTTCAATAACCTTCTATAACATTTTTCACGGCTCATATGCAGCAGAAAAAGGAAAAAAAAAACTAGAAAAGAAAAAGATTCATCCATACATCAAGTGGAAAAGTTTCTTCTACATTAATTATGCTCTAGCAATGTTTCATTCTTTGGCCTAATTTCGGATCCCTCTATGTAATTGGTTTATTTGCATGTCAGTAATAGTCAAACGCGCAAAAAAGTGCTCCCTTAAGTGCAGAAGCACAGCCACAAATAGAAGAGCTTTTTTACATATTATAAGCAAGGTGCTTTCATTGAAGAGAGGGATTTTTGTGCTTAAGTGTGTGGCCCTGAAGTGCAAAGTGAGAAAAGCCCTCAATTTATGTTTTTTATTTTTTTTTTTAACTGGGGTATTTGTTTTATATTATTTAAGGGTTAAAACGGGAAAGTAAAAAAGTACTAAAGAATAGTTCTTTTCTTTTCTCTAGTGACTCGTGGAAACAAATATTAAGGTACTAAAAAATAGGTTTTTTCACTTTTAAATTCAACCTGGAGATAAATTCTGCACCACTGGTCCCAACAAGCAGGTAGTTGTATTGTTTTCAATTCTTTCTTTAGGTCCTTCTACTCAAAATTTATTTTTCCAAAATTGAAATTGCAGTTTATGATATTTTTCAGCTTCTAAAACTCTGTTTATTGATTATTTCCCCCCTTCTAATCTAGCGCTTCCTTCAAACAAAGGAGTGCATTTTTGCTCTGCTTCAAGCTATGGGGTGATACAGTGGTTTGAGTGCGCCTTATGCTTTTTTTAACTACCTTGCTGCATTGTCCCAGGCTGATACTCCAGTTTGTTATGTGTGTTTTATTTTTCTTTTTAATATTTAAATTATGAAAATCTCCACCAGTTTTGAATACTGTTGCTCTTCATATTTAATGTTATCTACGTTTTTTGCTTTTCTCTGTATCTAAATTTAAGTTCTATCTTATTTTATGTTTAAGTTATTCTTTTCAGTGTCAGATGTAAACCATATCCTTTCTGCGTATTGCAGATTGAGAAAGCTGTTGAAATATTAGATGAGATGGCACTAGCAGGAGTTAGTCCAAATGAGCACACATACACAACCATCATGCATGGCTATGCAGCATTAGGTGACACTGGAAAAGCTTTTGAGTATTTTACCAAACTGAGAAATGAAGGACTAGAGCTTGATGTATATACATATGAGGCATTATTGAAGGCGTGCTGCAAGTCAGGCAGGATGCAGAGTGCTTTAGCAGTAACAAAAGAAATGAGTGCTCAAAACATTCCAAGGAACACTTTTGTTTACAACATATTAATTGATGGGTATGCAGTCTTTACCAATATATATATATATAAGCAATAACTTTGTGCTCTCTCACTTGTCTCTCCTGGCTGGAAACCACTTTTTTTTTTAATGTTATTGTTGAACTCTATTATCATTTCTTGATTTATCTTGAAATTGAAAATAGTCTTTAATGTGATTATAGTTATGTATTCCCAACAAACTGTTTCATCTTTGTCCGTTACTTCAGTTCAGTGTTTTTATCATGTAGATGGGCTCGAAGAGGTGATGTTTGGGAGGCTGCTGACCTTATGCAACAAATGAAGCAAGGAGGAGTTCAACCTGATATTCATACTTATACATCTTTCATAAATGCTTGTTGCAAGGCTGGGGATATGATGGTATGTTAATAAATTGTCTACCTGCTTTTGAACTAGCTAGAAGCTCAAGTACCTTGCATTTTTAGTGGTAATATAATAAATTTCTTTCATCATTAGATTTAACCAGGCGTATTTTGGTTATCTACATAATAAAACAAGAGCTGATGGTCTTTAATGACAATTTGCATCCAGACCTTTAACTAAAAGATCTTGTTTCTTATGGTGTTTGACTGTCAGCTCTCTCATTCTATGAATACCATTATTTCCTAGAAGAAGTAAGATCCTTATAGTGTTTGACTGTCAGCTCTCTCATTCTATGAATACCATTATTTCCTAGAAGAAGTTTTGCTTTCTAGTGAACACCTAATTTTTTTTGGGAAAAGAATACAATATTGCCTGGGGTTTAGCTTCTCACACTTCATTTTTTTCTACACTTCAGATTTTTTTTTTGTTTTTTTTTTTTCCCTTTTGAAAATTCAGTATTCTGGTCCTCAAGTTAAAATTTGGCACTTAGAGCCACTAAAGGACCAAATTATCTTTATATAAAACATGAATACTAGTATAATTCATTAAGCCTCGGTGAGCTGTAATTGACCTATATATGTATATATTAGATATTTTGTAATAGATTATGATTAAAAGTGGTTTTTACAGAGAGCAACAAAAACAATGGAAGAAATGGAAACTTCAGGAGTGAAGCCAAATGTTAAAACCTACACAACACTGATACATGGGTGGGCACGTGCATCTCATCCAGAGAAGGCTTTGAGGTGCTTTGAAGAGATGAAGTTGGCAGGTTTAAACCCTGATAAAGCTGTATATCACTGCTTGATGACATCGTTGCTTTCGAGGGCTACTGTTGCTGAAGCATATGTTTACTCTGGCATTCTTTCAATATGTAGAGAGATGATAGAATCTGGGTTGATTGTAGATATGGGGACAGCAGTTCATTGGTCCAAGTGTTTATGCAAGATTGAGAGATCAGGTGGGGAGCTTACGGAAGCTTTGCAGAAAACCTTCCCTCCTGATTGGAACATGCGCCATTGTCTTGATGTGGATTCTGAAGAGTGTTACAGTGATGATGAGCTCGAAAATGATGGTAAGAGAGATTTGTACTATGAGGAAACCAATGATGATGGTGATGATGATGACAAAGATGATGATTACTTTAACCAAAGACTTTTGGCTTGAAGTATGTTTCAGTCGTGAACAATTCAAGGTTTGCGTTAAGCCGATCAGCATTCTGATTTTCTTAATGGTATATCTACGTGTGAAAATAGATTAGATGTTTGTAGTTTGTAATATTTGAAGTGAGATTTTGTTTCAAAGCTCAAAATGTATAAATCAGCAGATAATCCAAAAATGGCAAACAATACTTGCCATTTTCTGGCTTGTAAATTTTGCCTCATGCTTCTTGTTGAGCTTGAGACGACTCTAAAAATTCTATTCAAGTGAGCTTGTCCGTTTACAATTTGTATATATATATATATATATATATATATATATATATATATATATATATATATTTTTTTTTTTTTTCTTTCTAGGAGTGGCTAATTTATAGACATGAAATAGAGTTTAAGCTCATTTGTACTCCTTACTATGATAGCAGTGAGGCGTACAAGCTTTATTTCAAAATTCAAACTCGACACATTTATTAGATAAGCCCGATAAGTTTGAATTCCTTTTTTTTTTTTTTTGAAGTATTGAATTTGGATTTTTTTGCCAGGTCATATGTATTTTATTATTAGGTTATGCCTTTAAATTTAGCTCGTTGATAGCAAAAAATTTTCATTTATAAAAATAAAGTATGCAGAAGATTACATCTAAATATGGAATTTTAGAAATCATAAACTATAGTGAGTACAAATATTATGTGTTGACAATGGAAATATGGGGCGAGGCAATATCTTGCACCAAAGTGCTTATTATGCTTTTGAGCGGTTTTTCTTCCATGAAAAAATCGATCTTGTAGAGGTAATAGCAGTATATAAAGGAGCATTGGTGCCTTGCCAAATCATAAGTTTGCCATGTTAGGTAGAGAGGAAGCAATGCGCAAGCAAAGATTCAAGCACATGAGTCGGGCATTGTCTCCAATTTAGGAAACTTGGGTGCTTAGTCTGCTTTAAGGCTTTTGGTAATTTGAGGTGTTTAGATTGGTGCTTGAGGCTTTTAAGTAGAGAGGAAGCAATGCGCGAGCCAAAATTTGAGGGCATGATTCGGGCATTACCCCTAGTTTAGAAAACTTGGGTGCTTAAGTCTGCTTTAAGGCTTTTGGTAATTTGAGGTGCTCAAGTTGGTGCTTGAGGCATTAAAGTAGAGAGGAAGCAATGCGCGAGTTAAGATTTGAGGGCATGATTCGGACATTGCCCCCTAGTTTAGGAAACTTGGGTCTTAGGTCTATTTTTAAGGCTTTTGGTATTCTGAGGTGCTTAGGTCGGTGTTTGAGGCTTTTTGGTAAGTGAGAAAATTTTAGTTGGGTACATTTCCTCGGATAAGGGTTGGTGTTTAGATTTAACCACTGGTTGGTGTTTAGGTTACTTCTTGGTCCAGGATATGAAATGCTTGAATCCTTGAATGTCATGCCAAAATGGTTTCATGATGTTCTGGGTGCATATAATCCTAGGGATTGGATCTAGGGTCATTACATGCTTTTAGTGGATTGGTTAAAGGGTCCCATCTGCTAGAGTTGGAATATACCTTGTCATTTGACCATGTCGTATCAAATGGAACGATTGGTACACCAAAACTTTACCCTACTGTAAAGGAACAGAGGTGCGAAGGATTGGGTGAGCAGCTTTCTCGATCCGGGGCAGCTCTGAGGAAGATTGCCCTTAAGTGATAATAGCAACTCGATTTGCTTAATTTTAATGATGGGAAAGGATCCCAAATGATGCATTTGAATGTATTGCAAATGCGATTTCTCAATTAGACCCAAACCGGAGATTTGAAGCCTACTCGGTAGTCCTCTTACTATAGTTTTTAGTTTAAAAATGTTTAAGTCCCCAGCAGAGTTGCCAGCTGTGAGCCCCCTCTCGAGCACCATAGGAAAGATCCGAAGGACAGAGTCAATCCAGACGGGCCCATTGGTCCATTCGTCATGAAAACTGGAGGAACTCCTTATGGTTCCTTTTTGTTTGTTTAGATTGATTGTGGCTCCGTTTAGCGCTTAAGTGTGTCAGGTTGGCTCTTTGGAACGTTTTGACAGGTGTGTGATGTGATAGAGTCGCCACCTTAATTTGTTTTTATTCTCGGAGAAAAGATTAAGGAAAAAATCCCGTGTTGGACTCCATTTTCAATTTGCCTTTTGGATAAAATGCACTAGCCTTAAATTATTGGGTTTGGGGACTAGGTTTTCAGTCTCTTTTGAATTGAATCAATAGTTTGGGTCATAATTTAAAAATCAAAATCATAGTTGATAGCCTCGCAAAGCGGGCAAATCTTGTTATGTTATTTTGATATAAATTGCATGAATGCATGATTGTTTTTGTACATTTTACGTTTGTTCGTGTTGTTTTGTTTCAAAGTGAATTGCAGGAACAAAGTTGGAGCAAAGACTTGTTCTATACAAAAATAGGGCCAAAACAAGAAAAAAAGAAAAGAGAATTCCTTGATCCAGCCCTCGCGCCGCGAGGCAAGTCGCAACAAAGGAAAACGCCCACGTCGCGAGCGCGACATCCACCTATGCGGGCGCGATAAGCAGATGCAAGAGTCAGAAACAATTGGAGCAAAAGTCGCGAGCGCGCCTTCCATCTGCACGGGCGCGAGAATCACTTTTGAGAGGCAGAAGGTTTGCCAGCAAAAGTCGCGAGCGCGACTTCAAGATGCGCGAGCGCGAAAAGAACTTCTGAAAGGCAGAAGCATTTGGAGAAGAAGTCGCGAGCGCGACCTTTACAAGCGCGAGCGCGAGTCGAGATTTCCAGGAGACGTAATTGCTGCCTTTTCATCAGAAAAACATATCTTTTCATGTAAGAGTCGGGACTCTTCCCAAGAGAAGTCACCTGAAGCACCTCTTGGCCAACCAATCACTACCAAAACCACCATCACTCTCCTCCTCTATAAATAGCAATCAAAGTAAAGCAAGACAGATACAGAAGTAATTCTTATTCAGAGTTAGATTCACAAAAACACTTAAATTGTATTAGGAGAAGTGTGTTAGTAGTACTTAGAGCAAGATTGACGAAAGTCACTTGTTATTGATTGTGCCAAGAAACACCAAGAAGTTCCTCGAGGTGTGACGCCCTCCGGAGGCTTGAGTTAGATTCATTCTTTCTCTTGTTTTATAGACTTATTGTATGTTGTTCTTCATAACTCTTCTATGCAAAGCAACAATATTTAATTGGTAGTATTCAATAAAAAATTCTTTAAGTTATCTTTTGGTCTTTGTTTAATCAAAGTTACTAGATTATATTCTCAAAAGGAAATAGTTTAGTAAAGATCAAAGAGATTTAATTTATTGAATTGAATTTGCATATGAATATTTCACTTATTTCTGTTGAAGTTAAAACTGTCTTATTGAAATAATCAAAGAATAAGAATTAGGTTTAATATTCAACAAAATAGGGATTTTATTATATGTAGAAATACATATAATAGAAAGTATAATTCTCTACTGAAAAGTTGAATTATATTATACCATATGTAATTAAAGAATTCTTTATTGTATATTACAAGCTTTCGAATAGAAAAGAGAAAACCCTGTGCATGATTAATTATTCTAAGTATTTTACTACACACTTGTCTTTATGATTAGTTATTCTAAGTATTTAACTACAAACTTATCTTTTAATTTAGTTAAACATTATCCTTAGCATAAATAGAAATCAATCACTTTTGTATTTATTTCTGTAAACACATCATTAAGAATAAAGTAGCAAGTGGACTCAACCCGTTCTTCGTGGGATCGATCTTTTATTACTACGTTGCGATCCGTATACTTGCGGGAACTCAAAAGAGACGCAACAAGTTTTTGGCGCCGTTGCCGGGGAACGGTGTTCTGTCATTTAACGAAATATTCTTATATGTGATTTGCATTTTATTTTAATTAAGATACATACTTATAGTTGATTCAAAATTTTGCAGGAACACATAGTGTACATAACTCATATGCTAAGTACCAGATCCTCAAACAGCGAATTGGAGGATTATCAATCTGAGATTGAACAATTTCTTTCACAACGAAAAAAGAAGAAAAAAAGAAGAAATTCAAGAATCATGGGTGATGGAAATCCGCCACAGAGGTTGATGGACTTTGTGACTCCAAGTTTAAATGGTTCACAAAAGGGAGTAGTACGTCCACCGGTAAATGCTAACCAGTTTGAGATTAAACCGGCTTTATTACAAATGCTCCAAAATAGTGTTCAGTTCTACGGATTACCAAATGAGGATCCTAACTCACATATAGCCAGTTTTCTTGAAATCTGTGATACATTCAAGATGAATTCGGTACCAGCAGATGCCATCAAATTATGTCTATTTCCTTTCACATTGAAAGACAAGGCAAGCTTGGTTGAATTCATTACCACCAAACTCTATCACTACCTGGGAAGAACTAGCCCAAGCCTTCCTGTCAAAGTACTTCCCACTAGCAAAAACCGCTAGGCTTATCAAAGAAATAACCTCATTTACCCAGCATGAAAATGAGTCCCTATATGAAGCATGGGATCGCTATAAAGATCTCCAACGAGTTTGCCCACACCATGGCCTTCCCCAAAATATATTGATTCAAACCTTCTACAATGGGGTGACACCTTCTACAAGAGGAACTATAGATGCCATGGCAGGAGGATCATTAATGAAGAAGATTACTAATGATGCAATTGAGCTACTAGAAAAGATGGCCAACAATAATAGCATATGGCCAACTGAAAGGGCTCAGGTAAGTCATTCTACTACTAGCAGTGAGTCTTCATCTTCTTCAAAGAATTCAGTAAAGAAAGTGCATGAATTAGATCCTTTAACCATGATGCAAGCACAAATTTCTGCTTTGTCTTATAAAATTGATAACTTAAACATAAGTAAATCAACACCTCTTATTTGTGACAATTGCGGTCAAAATGGGCATGTGTCAAATGAATGTAATTATAAGCATCCGAGTATGGAGGAGCAAGTGAATTATGTCTAAGGACAAGTTCGTGGTCCGTACTCACATACTTATAATACTGAAAATCGTAATTATCATAATTCCTTTTGGAGAAATCATGATAATCAGGAAAGGGGCAATCAGGTTAGTCAATCTCAAGATAGGCTGGGACAATTGACTAATAAGCTTGATAAATTTCTAGAGGGATTCAACCAAAAGATGAGTAGTCAAGATGATAGTTTTAAATGGTTAGAGTCAAAGTTTGACAAGTTATTCAAAAATCATTCATCATCCATACATAATTTGGAGGTACAAGTAGGGCAGCTTGCAAGTGCCATTTCATCACGTGAAGTGGGAAATCTTCCTAGTAATACAGAAAAGAATCCTAGGGAGAATGTAAGTGCCATTGCCTTACGAAGTGGAAAAATAGTAGATAAAATAGTTCCTTCGGGTACTGATGTTAATATTTTGAATAATACAACTGTGGAGCCGGTTTGTGAACCGAGCATTGAAGTAAATAGTGCAGGATCAAGAGGACAAGAAACAGGAAAAAATAAGGGGAAGGACAATGATAAAACATATCAATCTAGGCCCCCTTTTCCGCAAAGGCTCAAGAAGCAGGAGCAAGATAAGCAGTTCTTAAATTTTATTGATAAACTGAAAAATTTGCATATCAACATGTCGCTCATGGAAGCTATCACACAAATTCCAAACTACGGTAAGTTCCTTAAAGATTTGATCTCAAAGAAATGTAGTTGGGAAGATGTGTCGACAGTCACTCTAACTGAGGATTGTAGCTCCATAATCTCAAGTAAGTTACCTACTAAACTTAAAGATCCAGGGAGTTTCACTATACCATGCAAATTAGGTAAAGTAGATTTTCCTAGATGTCTATGTGATTTAGGAGCAAGTATTAATTTGATGCCATTATCTCTCTTTAAGAAATTGGGATTAGAGGATGAAGTTAAGAGAACTAATATGGTTTTACAACTTGTTGACCAAACTATTAAAAGACCCTATGGTATCATTGAAGATGTACTTGTTAAGGTTGACAAATTTATTTTTCCAACTGATTTCGTCATACTTGACTTTGTTTATGATAAAAATTGCCCTCTTATTTTAGGAAGACCATTTATGAACACAGGGAGAGCATTAATTGATGTTTCAGAAGGAAAATTAGTCCTTAGGATAGGTGATGATGTCATTGAGTTTCATATAGATAAAGCTATGAAATATCCTATGGATGAGGGAAATTGCATGAGAATTGACATAGTTGATACATGCATACAAGAAATATTTACCCTGGAAGATAATGAAAAATTTGAAGAAGAAAATGTCAATATTGAAGAAGAGGAGTTTATAAATTTAAGACCTGAAATGTTACTTAGGGAGCATGAACCATTACCACCATCAATTGAAGTTCCACCAATAGTAGACCTTAAAGAGTTACCAAGTCATTTGCGATATGCTTTCTTAGGTAAAGATCACACACTTCCTATAATTATTTCTAACAAATTAACTGTAGATCAAGAGAATGATTTATTAAAAATTGTTAGAAATAGGATTAAGAGTATAGGATGACAAATTTCTGACCTTAAGGGGATAAGTCCAAATTGAGTCATGCATTACATCAATCTTGAGGATGGACATATACTTAAGGCAGAAAGACAAAGGAGACTTAATCCTAATATGAAAGAAGTAGTGAAGAAAGAAATTATCAAGTTACTAGATGCAGGAATAATATACCCAATTTCGGATAGCCAATGGGTTAGCCCAATTTAATATGTGCCTAAAAAGGGAGGAATGACTGTAGTAAAAAATGAAAATGGTGAACTAATTCCTACTAGGACCACTACAGGTTGGAGGGTATGTATTGATTATAGAAAACTTAATTCAGCCACCAGAAAAGATCATTTTCCATTACCATTCATAGATCAAATGTTAGAAAGAATTGCTGGTCATGCTTTCTATTGTTTTCTTGATGGATATTCGGGATATTTTCAGATTTATATCTTTCCGAATGACCAAGAGAAAACCACATTTACTTGTCCATTTGGTACATTTGCGTATAGACGCATGCCTTTTGGATTATGCAATGCACCTGCAACATTTCAACGTTGCATGACCGCGATTTTTAATGACTACATAGAAGAAATTATGGATGTCTTTATGGATGACTTTTCTGTGTATGGTGATTCATTTGAAGGTTGTTTGAAAAATCTAGATATTGTATTATCAAGATGTGAAAGTGCTAACTTGGTTTTGAATTGGGAGAAATGCCACTTTATGGTTGATGAGGGCATTGTTTTAGGGCACAAAATAAGTAAGGAAGGAATCCAGACAGATAGGGCAAAGATAGAAGCTATAGAAAAATTACCTCCTCCTACTACGGTTAAAGGTATAAGATCTTTTCTAGGCCATGCAGGATTTTATAGAAGATTTATGAAAAATTTTTCTATCATTGCTAAACCTCTAACTAACTTGTTAAAGATGCATCTTTTAATTTTTTTCCAGAATGTTTAGAAGCTTTTAAAACTTTAAAGAAGGCATTAGTAAGTGCGCCTGTTATAGCAAAACCCAATTGGGGATTACCGTTTGAAATAATGTGTGATGCTAGTGATGTTGCTGTTGGTTGTGTATTAGGCCAAAGACATGAGAAAAAGTTGCATGTAATATACTATGCTAGCCATGTTCTAACTAGTACTCAAATGAATTATACAACTACTGAGAAGGAAATGTTGGCTGTGGTGTATGCATGTGATAAATTCAGATCATACTTGTTAGGAGCAAAAGTCATAATCTATACTGATCATTCTGCATTGAAATACCTGTTTGCTAAAAAAGATGCAAAACCACGTCTTATTCGATGGGTATTATTATTGAAAGAATTTGACATTGAAATTAGAGACAAAAAGGGTTCTGAAAATTTAGTTGCAGATCATTTATCACGTCTGAAAAATGAAGAAGGACCAATAGGAGAAACTACAATTATAAATGAAAGTTTTCCAGATGAGAATTTAATGTTAGTACAACATGTTCACACACCTTGGTATGCTGACATTGCAAATTTTCTAGCTTCTAACATCATACCTCCATATATGACTTATGCACGAAAGAAGAAGTTCTATGCAGATGCTAAAAATTTCTTATGGGATGAACCATTCTTGTTTAAGATATGTATGGACGGTATGATTAGAAGATGTGTAGGGGAAACAGAAATACAAGATATACTTATGCATTGTCATTCTAGTCCATATGGAGGGCATCATGGAGCAAATAGAACTGCTTCAAAGGTTTTGGAAAGTGGTTTTTATTGGCCCACTCTATTCCACGATGCTCGTATATTTGTCTCTCATTGTGACAGGTGTCAAAGGGTTGGCAACATAAGTCGAAAAGATGAAATGCCTTTATCCAACATACTCGAGGTAGAGATATTCGATGTATGGGGAATAGACTTCATGGGACCATTCCCTATTTCACAGGGTAAAAGTTATATCTTAGTAGCTGTTGACTATGTTTCCAAGTGGGTGGAAGCACAAGCTTGTGTCACAAACAACGCCAATACAATGGTCAAATTCTTAAAAGCATTATTTACCAGATTTGGGGTTCCAAGAGCAGTTATAAGTGACGGAGGTACGCACTTTTTAAATAAATCGTTTGAAAGCCTCTTGAGGAAGTATGGAGTACATCACAAGGTATCTACCCCATATCATCCACAAACTAGTGGTCAAGTGGAAATTTCAAACCGTGAGCTTAAGTGGATCTTGGAAAAAACTGTCAATTCATCACGAAAGGATTGGTCACTTAAACTCGATGACGCACTCTGGGCATATAGAACGGCATTTAAGACACCAATTGGGATGTCTCCATACCGTTTAATTTATGGTAAGGCATGTCACCTACCCCTAGAATTGGAATATAAAGCATATTGGGCAATAAAGTCTTTAAATTTTGATTTAAGCAAGGCTGGTTACAAAAGGAAACTTCAGTTAAATGAACTTGATGAGATCAGATTATTAGCATATGAAAATGCCAAGTTATACAAGGAAAGAACTAAGAAATGGCATGATAATCAAATTCGAATCAAATCATTTAAAGAAGGAGATCAAGTGTTATTATTCAATTCAAGACTACGCCTATTTCCTGGAAAATTGAAATCTAGATGGAGTGGACCATTTGAGGTAACCAAAGTCGCAGAACATGGAGCATTAGAATTGAAGAATCTATCTAATGGTTCTACATTCATGGTAAATGGACAACGGTGTAAGCTTTATTTGGGTAATAGGATTGATGATCCATCGCAGGTAACATTTTGAATCGATTTCATAAGAATGTATAATTTCAATAACTACTTAATATACTTTGTTTATTATAATGTATTATTTGATTATTTGTTTTAATCAATTTTTTTTTTTTAAAAAAAGGGAAACCCATCAAAAATCAAGTGTGCAGGGAATTCTATTTTGCAGGAAACCAAACTCGCGAGCGCGACATCTATCTGCGTGAGCGCGAATTCTCCACAAGGGAAGTCAGAAGCTTCAAGATCCCCATTCGCGATCGCGACATCTATCTGTGCGAGCGCGAGTTCTTGCAAACCAAGTCAGAAACAAGGAGATACACTCTCGCGATCGTGATAATACCAAACAAGGGCGCGATTAGGACACAAGGAGGATAGGGGCAAGAGAAGAACCATTCGCGAACGCAAAGTTGCAGACGCGATCGCGACTCCAGAAAAATTCCTGGAGCGATTCCACAAATTTTTGGCGCAACTTCCTAACGGTCAGAAATTCTCAACTGCCCTCTCACATTCCAATCAATTCTTCTCCTTCCCAAGGCATTCAAACCTACAAAAACTGCAAATACCCTTTCAAATCCAATCAAAACTCTTCCTTTTCAACTTCCCCATTAACTACTCAACCCTATCCTTCCCTAAATTCCTCTATATAAGAAATTCAATTCCCTTCTTTACAAACCCCCAAACTTTGTCACTACAAAACCAATTCCCAGCAACCCTCTTTTCTGAGTATCTTAAACGACAATATCTCCATCCACACTCACACCATGCCATTCAAACAAAAAGCCAGGAAGAACAAGGAAGGATCTTTCTCCTCTGCACCAGCACGAAAGGATTTGGCCACCAGATTTAAGGCTCCTTTCCCCATATATACTATGGAGGAAGGGGAACGCTACACACGTCTTGCCAAGTGCACTTTCACAGGTATGTATCTTCTTGACCAACCCTTTTTACAGACTACTGGCATTTTAGAGAAAGTGTAGGAATATTTGAAAACTCTAAATTTTGAAATATTTAGTCAATTACAAATCCCTGAAAATGCTAAAATAAGTTTAGAGTTATTGACTACTATTGATTGGGTGGATGATAATGAAATGGCCATCAAATTTAGAGTGGATGGAGAAGAATTAACTGTGGGATATGGTAAAATGCATGAATGGTTAGGATTCCCCAAAAGTGGATGTGCTCCTAAACTGAAAGGATGGAATGCATCTTCCGTTTGGGAAATACTAACGGGGCAATCAACTTTTACTCCCCGAAATGCTGGAAATAAATGGATAAAAGATGAGAGTATTTTATACCTACAGAAGTATTTGTGTTATGCCTTGTTTGGACGGGTGGAAGCATCCAAAGTCCAAACAAGAGATTTGTTTGTGTTGGACTGTATTTTGCAGGGAAAACGAGTGGACGTTGCAGGAATAATACTTGATACAATATACAACGCCTCTCATCATCAAGGCAAAGTTACTTTAGGAGTGGGTAGTTTGGCACCTATCTTGGCATATGTTGCTCGAATGCCTATTCCACCTTATCAGCCCCAACCTACAGACACTTTTCGGTATATGGATGGCACATTCTTGAAAAAGACAGGTTTGGTTGAAGAAGTAAAAACTGGCAGCACAGTTCTTTATCGTTGGAAGCCATGGGAAACAAGAGTCGGGCAAAGCGATCGTAATGAAGGAACCTCTAATGCACAAACACAAAGACAGCGGAAAGGCAAAGCGCCAGTCACATCATCTTCTCATGCGGAAGAAGAAGAAGATGAAGTTGCCGGATGGAAGCAAGCGTTGGGTAAAGTGGAAGCTTTACAGCAATCGCAGGAAACCTTGCAAGTTACTGTTCTTGACATGGGACAAAAACTGCATACAATCCAGAAAAACCACGAACGGATGGAACGGAAGTGGATGAAATATTTCCACCATCAAAACATCGAATTCACTCCATCACCTCCGGGTTCTCCAGAGGCCTAAGGTTTTTCTATCCCTTTTTAGTTTTCTTTTTATTTTTTTAGTATTTGTATGTGTTATTGCATGTGTTGTGTTTTCTTTGCATTTCTCATCCCACAATGAGGACATTGTGTCTTTTAAGTGTGGGGGAGACTTACATTTTATTATCTTTTATTATCTCAGTTCATAAAAAAAAAAAAAATTGTGACAATTAAAAAAGTCAACTTCTTTGCCTTAGTTCAATGTTTCAGTCTCTACATGTTGATTTGTTTGTATTTTGCTTGTTGAAATAGAAGTCTTGAATAATATACCATGGTTAGAGAGATTGAATGCTTATATGAACTTAGGTATTGATATTTTACATATGACATTTTAAAATTTTTCAAATAGCACAATTTAATCTTTAGTTAATTATCTAGACATTATCTTATGTTTTAGAAAAGCTTGAATCCTGCCTTGAATGAAGAATAGGAAGCAAATAAAATTAAATACTTGTATGTTTCAAATCAATAAAGGATGAAGGTATGTTCAAGAGAGAAAAATATACGATAGGGGAATAACGGAAAATCGTTTTAAAAATAAAAGTGGTATGGAGCATAAAATGCAACCACTTATCATTTACATTCCCACCTACCTAGAAGAAAAATGGTAAGCAAAAGAAAAATGTGGTATGGAGCATAAAATGCAACCACAAAAATTAAAAAAAAAAAAAGTGGTATGGAGCATAAAATGCAACCACTTAGTGAGATAGAAATAAGACTACCTAAAAATGCCTTGAGATAAGAAACAATACATGTATGCTATCTAAAGTACTTCCTATTCTTTGCATTCTAAGGATGGAGGATTGCCTATCTCATTTCTTAAAATGGCTAGATTTCTTATACTTTAGATTTTTGTTTGCTATGTTTGAAATTTTTAGATGTCATATTCATTTACACTACTTGGTTCATAAAACACATAAATCTCTTATCTTTGGTAGATTACTTAAGAAGTCTAAATCAATGAATAAAAACAAACATGATCAACATGAAGTTCAAAAAGAAGGATAAATATTTTGCTTAGGGACAAGCAAAGAGCTAAGTGTGGGGGAATTGATAGCCTCGCAAAGCGGGCAAATCTTGTTATGTTATTTTGATATAAATTGCATGAATGCATGATTGTTTTTGTACATTTTACGTTTGTTCGTGTTGTTTTGTTTCAAAGTGAATTGCAGGAACAAAGTTGGAGCAAAGACTTGTTCTATACAAAAATAGGGCCAAAACAAGAAAAAAAGAAAAGAGAATTCCTTGATCCAGCCCTCGCGCCGCGAGGCAAGTCGCAACAAAGGAAAACGCCCACGTCGCGAGCGCGACATCCACCTACGCGGGCGCGATAAGCAGATGCAAGAGTCAGAAACAATTGGAGCAAAAGTCGCGAGCGCGCCTTCCATCTGCACGGGCGCGAGAATCACTTTTGAGAGGCAGAAGGTTTGCCAGCAAAAGTCGCGAGCGCGACTTCAAGATGCGCGAGCGCGAAAAGAACTTCTGAAAGGCAGAAGCATTTGGAGAAGAAGTCGCGAGCGCGACCTTTACAAGCGCGAGCGCGAGTCGAGATTTCCAGGAGACGTAATTGCTGCCTTTTCATCAGAAAAACATATCTTTTCATGTAAGAGTCGGGACTCTTCCCAAGAGAAGTCACCTGAAGCACCTCTTGGCCAACCAATCACTACCAAAACCACCATCACTCTCCTCCTCTATAAATAGCAATCAAAGTAAAGCAAGACAGATACAGAAGTAATTCTTATTCAGAGTTAGATTCACAAAAACACTTAAATTGTATTAGGAGAAGTGTGTTAGTAGTACTTAGAGCAAGATTGACGAAAGTCACTTGTTATTGATTGTGCCAAGAAACACCAAGAAGTTCCTCGAGGTGTGACGCCCTCCGGAGGCTTGAGTTAGATTCATTCTTTCTCTTGTTTTATAGACTTATTGTATGTTGTTCTTCATAACTCTTCTATGCAAAGCAACAATATTTAATTGGTAGTATTCAATAAAAAATTCTTTAAGTTATCTTTTGGTCTTTGTTTAATCAAAGTTACTAGATTATATTCTCAGAAGGAAATAGTTTAGTAAAGATCAAAGAGATTTAATTTATTGAATTGAATTTGCATATGAATATTTCACTTATTTCTGTTGAAGTTAAAACTGTCTTATTGAAATAATCAAAGAATAAGAATTAGGTTTAATATTCAACAAAATAGGGATTTTATTATATGTAGAAATACATATAATAGAAAGTATAATTCTCTACTGAAAAGTTGAATTATATTATACCATATGTAATTAAAGAATTCTTTATTGTATATTACAAGCTTTCGAATAGAAAAGAGAAAACCCTGTGCATGATTAATTATTCTAAGTATTTTACTACACACTTGTCTTTATGATTAGTTATTCTAAGTATTTAACTACAAACTTATCTTTTAATTTAGTTAAACATTATCCTTAGCATAAATAGAAATCAATCACTTTTGTATTTATTTCTGTAAACACATCATTAAGAATAAAGTAGCAAGTGGACTCAACCCGTTCTTCGTGGGATCGATCTTTTATTACTACGTTGCGATCCGTATACTTGCGGGAACTCAAAAGAGACGCAACAATAGTTTTTCATGAATGTCAATATTATTGATGCATGATCATACTATTAATGCATGACAATTATCGACAAAACATTAAAAGCCTAAATTATTGGAAAAGCATGTAATTCGGATGGGAGCCCGACTCTAGCCTCGTTTATCGAGGATTCTACGTCGTGCGATACATTCCCCTAAATTTCCACCGGTCAGATTGGTCGGGGGCTCGCTACCTAGGCTGAAATCCGTAGGTATGCCTACGTACCTCATTTGGATGAGGATCAAGGTACAAGGAGTTCTACCATTGATTAAGATGGAAAGGTTTCAAAGGTGCCACTCGGGGAGTGGGCTTATAGGGTGCCAGACGGACTGGGCTTTTGTTAGAGAACTAGTTTTATGGTTTTGTTGGACGGACCGGGCTTGGCAATTTATAACATATCAGATGGACCGGGCTTAATTGACCAAGTCTGAGTTTAGTGATTATAACCTAGTGCTTGTGATGCGGCCGGATCGGAACTCCACGATGTTAATCGACCAAGGAGGTCAAGTCTTCCTCCAAATAAAGCTTAGGTAGGGTACGAGGACCCAAGGACCCGATTTATAATCTTATATTATACTAGTGTTAATTAACGAATTTTTAATTAATTCTTAAATTAATTAATAATAAATTAATTAACTAATAGCTTTGGTCTAAGGAAGACTGTGAACCCCTACCCCAAATACCAAGGCATATGAATGCATGTGACTAAGGGCATAAATGCACGTGAATGTATGAGTCGCCACCTTGTTTAATTATTTTAGGGTAAACTAGGAAAAAACCCTAAGTTGACTCCGATTTTTAATTAACCTAATTACTAGGTTAATTATCCCAATGTTTAAGGCATGATCTACGAACCCGAGGTGGATCCCGAGACTATGTCATGCTGATGAGCTAACCAAAACAATGAATGCTTTGCAGGGTAAATGATGTAGTTGGACCAATAAAAAAGTTTAAGCGATTTCGACTTGCCGCCCGGGGTTAAATCCCAAACGTGCCTACGTACTTCCGTTTGAATGGAAGATCAAAGTCAACGTAGTTCGATAGGCCTCTTTTAGAGGGCTTTGAATGGGGATGCTTTATGCATGAGTGTGTGTATGCTTTGTGCATTTGTTTAGGCATTTTGCCTGAAAATTGATTGATTTTTAGGCATTTGATGCCAAAAATGTTAATTTTAAGGCTTTTGGCCCAAAAGAATGATTTAGGCAATTGTTGCCAAAAAATGATGTGATTTAGGCGATTGTCGCCAAAATTGATTATTTGAAGGCTTTTAGCCAAAAAGGTTGATTTAGGCAATTTATTGCCAAAAGTTGATGATTGGGCGATTGTCGCCAAAATTGATTTATTCGAAAGCTTTTAGCCAAAAAAAAGGTTGATTAATTTAAGGCATTTTGCCAAAGAATTGATTTAAGCGATTTGTCGCTGAAAATAGTTAATCTAATTTATAGGCAATGTGTTTGCCAAAAATTGATTAACTGGATTATAATGTAGGCAATTTTATTGCCAAGAAAAACGTGTTTGAATTAAGGCCTTTTAGTCACAATTATTGATTAATTGGACTTAAGCCGGATTTGTTCGAAATAAAGGCAATTTCACCATAGTTATTGATTAACTAGGTTTTTTAGCCAATATTGTCGGATTTAAGCTTAACACCACGATTATTGATTAACCGGGCATTTAGCCTAAATTTGTTTACTTGAAGCAATTTGTTTGCCTAATGATGACATGGATGGCATTTATGCAGTTGTAGAGTTATTAGGAGTAGAAGAGAAGCATGCATGAAGTGCTAAAATTAAATAGGCAGAGTTTAGTTCATGTACCTGATTTAATCGTCGACCGCTTCTTAACTCCAGGTTAAGCTCCTCGTTAAGGGAATATTAATTAATTTGATTTTAATGACCACTTAACAAAGCAAGAAAGCGATTAAAGCTAAACTAAAATGCAGAAAAGCAGTAAAGAATCGCAAGGAGCGTAGGGGAGAAGGAGCGTCCGTCAACACAGACTGAGTGAGTTGAAAGGTCACACCGGGCCTGTATTTATAGGCGAAACGGACTGTTTCGGCGGCCGGGCCGCCGGAGCTCGGCGGTTCTGCTGATTTTTCGTTCCGGAGGCTTTTTCGGGAGTTTCGGACCTTCGAAAAATATTTCGGGACCAGTTCCGTGATCCTCGCGACGCCCCGGACGTTTCAAGTACCATATTGGCATACTTCCGGTGAACTTCCAAAATGGCCTCGGTCCGGCCGGACCGCTTGCAGTCCAAAAAAAAGGCTTTTTCGGGAGTTCCAGACCTCCGAAAATTATTCCGGGACCAGTTCTACGATCCTCGTAATTTTTCGGACGTTTTAAGTACCATATTGGTATACTTCCAGTAAATTTCCAAAATGGCCTCCAGTCCGGTCGGACTATTTGCAGTCCGAGAAAAATGGCTTTTTGAGCCTCAAGATTTGAGTATTCACAAAGACCAAAGTGTAAATGAATGTTGAAAGGATCGACTTTTGAATGCTAAGTCGGGCCTTAACTCATCTAAGGAAGAAAAGCAAGGTCGGACTATATTGCCTTAGAATCGTAAAAGGAAGAATGAGAGTCGTTGAAGTTTGAGAAGTGCTCAATCAAGAAACAAGAGGTGCTTGAAATGAGGGGGAAGTGCCATATTTATAAGCCAAGGGGTGCTGAGTCAAGGGCATTGCGGTATCGAAGTCCCCTTTTTCGATACTGAAGTGCGCCTTTTTGGTATCGATTAGGGCCTTCGGTACATGCCATTTTGGCACTAATTGATCGGCGCCGGTGAGGAGGTTGTCGGCGTCGATCAGGGAAAATTATTGCCTTGCCCCTGCCCTTTGATTTTATGGTTTTTGGGCTTCCGGAGGTCCATTTGAGGCCCAAACAACGTCCAATCGAGTTGATTCTTGCACTGTTGGAACCATAGCAGAATTTCCTAGAGCTTGATTCTAAAATCATGGTCAACAGCTTGTCCCCTTCGGGGGATCGGAGCCGATCAATGCCTGATCTTCCTAACTTCGATTTCAGCACTTCTAAAAGGAATTTTGGTTTGAGAACCATACTTGGCAAATCATGGTGATGTTTGGAACTTTATGTGTAAATCTCGGCTTATTTCGAGAGTATTTTTGTAGAACCGGTCCGGTTCATTTGATTTTTTGAGCCGGTCCGATTTGTCTGATGTTTGGCAAATCAGAAGGTACGACTGTGTTTGAAATTTTGTTACGAACATTTTGACTATAACTGTGCATCATTCTGAATCTGGATGAGTTCTGAGAAGCCTGATTTTTTTGGGTAAGGGCAAAGTCCGCCCTCTCCTTTTCCTATAAATAGGGGAGGGGGGTGAGCTTCAGGAGCCCACATTTGCTTACCTCTCCCTTGCTTCCTCTCTAAAATTCTGACTTTGCTATTCTTTTGGAAATGGCTCAACAACCAAGACTTGCGCCTATCACAACTTTGGGTGACATGGAGTTCACATCGAGGGATCAGAGTACCCACATCTCGGTTCTCGCCCAGAGCACGATATTTTCTTATTGGTCCTTGAACTTCTAAAATTTTGCAATTTAGTCCCCAATTGTGCACTTACTTAAATTTAAATCTTCTTTGAGCATCAGCTGATATGCATGACCTGTAGGAGAAGAAGTACTCAATGTTAGGGGGCCTAAGTCGACTAGGCAAGAATTTTGCAACTTGGTCCTTGAACTTTGGGCAAATTACTTTTTGGTCCTAAAGCCTGTTCGGCTTAGATTTTTTATCTGATTTCGGCTTTGATTAAGGCCGTAACCTCCTAAGGCCCTATAGGCAGCCCCGGTCGAAGTCTGATTGTAATTTGCCGTTTTGATCTTATGTTTTGGAAGAATTACCACTTTGTCCCTGTGGTATGTTTTTAGCTCTGGTTGGAGTTGTAACCTCCTGTGACCTTATGGATAGACTTGAGAGGAGTTTGATAGGTTTGAAAACCTTGATCCGAGTCTGATAACCTTTGTAATTGGTCTGAAAACCCTGTTCTGAGTCTAAAAACTCCTACAATTGGTCTAAAAACCCCATTTTGAGTCTAAAAACTTTTGTAATTGGTTTGAAAATCCTACTTTAAGTCTGAAAATTCTATAGTTGGTCTGAAAACCCTGCTTTAAGTCAAACTTCTATAGTTGGTCTGAAAACCCTGTTTTAAGTCTAAAAACTTCTATAATTGATCTGAAAATCATGTTTGAAGATGTTTGTGTTTAGTTTGTCTACTTATTACTTTCCTGCATGAAATGTTAGTTTTGCTACATTGACATTGTTTTTGCACTGAAATGCGTGTTAGTGAGCTCATTTAACACATCCATAAGTGGTGAGGTTCTAAGTTCTTAGAATAAACGTTTGTGCGTTTTTGTGCCTGTGCGTGTACCTGGTAGGCCAACATTCATTCCTGTGGCCGCGGAAGGACCTGGGTGCTCTAGGGAGTGTCATCGGGAGACATCCGACTGTCGGCGACATGATAGCTCCTATTAGGCTGTACTTGTTTGCTGCGGTGGAGTTTGGTAACACTTGTCGTCCATTATGGCGGGCACCGGTGGAGAGTTGGTGGGACACGATTGACAACTTCCACACAGCCATTAGGGAGTGGACTATCACTCCCTTCGAGTTTGTCATGTTGACAGGGATCCACTTCGATTCTCGCCCGCTGGACGTGGATTCTGCCATGGTCAATCCTAAGCATTTAGCTGACTTGATCGAATTCACGCTGACACTCACGGGGGGTCTGTACCGCCGTGGTACTCCTAAAGAGCTATTGAGGGACTTGAGCTGGGTAGAGGGAGATATGGCTACTACTGACTGATTGACCTATGCATGCCTCCTTCTAATCTTAGGGTGCACCATTGCACATGACTTGGGGATCACATGGATCTTGCCTTTGTGTAGTCTCTAGTAGACCTGAGCTTGCCAGGGAGTATGAATGGGATGGTGCCTTTATGGCATCCATGTATCATGACATGAGTCAGTGCAGTCGCCATGTTCGGATTGGCTTAGGAGGTACTGTAGCTATTTGGGAGGTACGTTTTCTAACTGTTCCCTATTTTTCCTTTGAGCTGATTTTTCTTGCCTTCACCTTCTTGACCCTCTGTTTTGCAGGCTTGGGCTTTTCTACTTTTCCCATTCATTGCTCCCGTTCTGACATAGGACATACAGTGGGAGATCCCGGCGACGAGCCGTTTTAGACCGACTTTGATAGAGCGGCATGTTAACTTGATCCTGAGGAGGAATTCAATGAGCTGTCCATAGCTTAGGTGAGTTTCCAACGACTTGTAGATCATCGTTCTTGTCAAGGTCTGATTCTGACATTAAGAGGTGTCATTTAATTTTGCAGTCGGTATTCGTATGTTCCAGTATTTCCTGGTGACGGGACTTTTTCACAAGCGTACGAAATCGCAACAAGTAATAAAGAATGAGTAGAGTATCGTCCCACGAAGATTGTATAACAAGTACCAAAATTGTGTTAACCTACTATTATTTAGACGACAATAAGAAGAATTATTTTAAGAAATTAAATTAAAAGAAATAAAAGAGAATAGAAAGAAATCAAGCAAGAGAATTTGATGAAAAGAAATGAAGGATTAAAAACTACTAGGGATTTTGACTTCACTTAATTCTATCTAATTTATTCTATTAGTTTGATAATCAATTTTAATTGTTCAAGTAGGAAAAACAACCTAAAATTACTAACAAGCTGTCCCGATGTATTGTTAGCTATTTTAACCCGGTCTAATTACCTATCTTTCAAGCATTGATGTTCATGCAAGCAGCACGGACTAGAACTGATGTTCTCGGCCCAAGGCAAAATCTGATCTTTAGCACGAGCGTGCTATATGGCACAGCTTAGGCGTGCTAGGCTCTGAGTCCCCAAGGTGGCTGCAGTATGGGCCGTGCTTGGATGAGCACCCTCAGAGATTAATAGCTTCTTGTGGCACGGGTGTGCTGATACGCACAGCTGGGGCATGTTGGCCTCTGAGTCTTCAAAGTAGTTACAGCATGGGCCATGCTGGGGTGAGCATGCTCAGAGATCGACGACCTCTTGTAGCATGGGCGTGCTCTCTAGCACGGCTTGGGCGTGCTAGCCTTTGAACCTCTGTTGAATTGAACATAGCACGGGGTTGCTAGATAACACACCCAGGGCATACCAGCCGTTTTGCTTAGGAACACTCTTTTGTATATTTTTGGCTAGTTTTCTATGGAAATGCTGTAAAATTCCTCGAGATCAAGTGAAATATGATTCAAGAAAGCTTTAAACAAAAACATAAATAAAACTAAATAAAAACTAATTAAAGGAATTAAAAGTAGTAAAAATCCTAATAAAAACTATATTAAAAATACTATAAAAATAACATCTATCACCTTGATACTCCCCTGGAGGGAAATCTGTTACATGCTTGGGAGATGAAGCACTCTTGAGTCCTTTTGAGGTGTGGGGTGATCCTGTGCTATTATCTGGGTGAGCAGGTTTACCATTAGGTGATGGGCCTGTACTGGATACTAGGTAACCCTCCAGTGGATATGTTGGATGGCATAGGCATAGTGGACTAGCTGAGAAGGCGAGGGGAGATCCTTGAGACCTTCCTCCTCCTGGGGGAGACCTATGCTGACTAGGTAGCCTCTACTTTGGCTACTAGGGTGGAGCCTTCCCCAGACAGGACTTCGGGCACTGAGACTAGGACAGTGTCCCACAGACAGAGTAGCGGGGCTAAGTCAGAGGAGCAGTTTGACTTCGAGATAGACCCTGAGACAATCTTTAATGTGGCAGAGGGCATGGGAGCTAGATTTGGTCCTACCGGTCACCCTTTGGCTCCATTAGGACTTCCGTAACAGCTGGACTTCATCTTCTGGTCATGCCCTTGCTTCTGGGGCCTCTCGATTCAGTTGACTTCCTTTTTGCCTGCGGCCAGAGTCACAGAGGAGAGTGCCCTACTTCGATTTATGGAGGACAACTCATTTTGAGGTGCCGAGGATTTTGCCTGACGATTGGCTAGAGTATCCCACTGATGAGCTAGTAAGTTTCCTCTCTTTTTTCCTTCTTATTTCTTATTTTCTATTGACCCTCAGTGTTTGTTACTGACTCTTTTCTATTTTTCTACAGCCAACCCTTGAGTGGGCTTAGGAGATTTCCATTGCTGTAGGGCACCTTCGGATAGCTCTCTCTGATTCCCTTACCAAGGAGAGCATTGCCAATGCAAAGCTAGCGGAGAGGGAGGGGCGCCCGAAGAAATGTGGACAGTAGTATCGCCCTTTAGATTAGCGTACCTTTGTTGGCCTTGATGGCCGTATCAATACATTTTTCGGTGGGTGCTGCTCTGGTTTAGGCATCAAACATATTTATTATAGGATCTGTTGTCGTTTCTATGTTTGTGGGAATTTCTGTTCACTTTGCACAACCTGCTTATTTTATCTGTCTACATCGGATGCTTAGTTTATAGCTGCACGAATTGCCTGTTCTGAGTGAGTTTATGTTGGGATAAGGGTGGCCACGGTTCCAGAACCGTCGGTTTCGGTTCTGGTTCCAAAAAATTTAGAACCAGAATTGAATCGAAAATTAACGGTTTCGGTTATGGTTTGGAACCGAACGGTTTCGATTCCTCAATGGTTCCACAATTGAAGGTTTCGGACCGATTTCGGTTGGTTTTGGACGATTTCGGCTGGTTTCAGATGGAACTAGAACCGGCGGTTCTGACTGGAGCTGAAACTGCCAGTTCACTGTTCGAAAAATGGTGGAACCGGAACTGAACCAGTTTGGACTGGTTCCGGTTCGGACCGATTTCAGTTCGCACCGGTTCCCACACGTTCGGAACCGATGGTTCTAGTTCTGAAAACTAGATTTTGGTCACCCCTAATGTTGGATGCCTAATTTATAACTGCACTGATTGCTTGTTTTGAATGGGACTGCAATGAATGCTTGTTTATTGCATTTGATATGGAAGTTACACTGATTGCCTGTCTTGAATTTTCTGATTTGGCGCTGGTTGCACTGTTCATACTAAATCTATAATGAATGCTTATTTTTCGAGCTTTATACTGACCGCCTGTCTTGTTGTGGTTGCACTGAATGGCTGTTCATATTGTTTCATTTGAAAACTACACTAACTGCCTATTTTGAAACTCATCTGAGTTGAGCCCGCACTGAATTGCACTAACTGCCTGTTTTGAATTTGCATTGAATCCTTGTTCTGAGCTTGCACTGAATTGCCTATTTCTTAATCTGAATTGCATCTGCACTAGATTAGATTGAGATTTGCACTGGCTGCCTATTCTGAACTTGTACTGACTGCCTGATTCTTGATTTGAATGATATCTATACTAAATTATATTGGGATTTGCACTGGCTACCTGTTCTGAACTTGCACTGAATTGCACTAAAAGTTGCACTGAACAGCTTGTTTTCTTGCGGTTGCACCAAACTGCCCATTCCGATTCCTTTTGACCCCATCCCTAAAAGTCATGGTTAGTTAAAACAAAAAATTTATACATGATGCATGAGTGCCATTTCTGATAATTTGGCTTAATTTTTGAGAGAGTGCTGGTAGGGGATATGGGCCTGGTTTGCCAGCATCGATAGTTTTTGAAAGTTGTACTGGCTTTTGAGTAAAACTCATTGATTTTGCAGCACGGAAAACACCGACTTTTGAGAAAAATGGTCGATTTTCTGAGAAAAAGACATTTTCTTTGTTCCGAAAAAGTTTTGGAGAAGGATGGGAGCAATCGGTACTGAGGTGTCCTGAGAGTGCACATAAGTCCTCTAAATGTAACCATTTTGGTACCCTTCGAGGTATCAAATCGGTACCGAATAGGGTCTCATCGGAGCTGATATTTGGCAAATCGGTACTTGTGCGTTCTCAGAGGTAGGCAGTTGGAGCCTATAAATACCTTATTTATGGCCTCAAAAAGGTGTCGTTTTATGCCTTGGAGCCCGATCTTTCAAAATTTTCAAGCACTTTGCCCAAAAATGGAGCCGTTTATCAGCTATGGCATGCAAAGATGGACGAAGAGGTTGGCAAAGGTTAAGAAGATTAATTTAGACCAGTATGGCATGGCTTCTTTGGTAACTTTGAGAGGCTTGCTGGTTGACCAGGCTTTTTTAGACACATGTCTGCACCTGTGGGATCCACAAGCTCATGTGTTTCAGTTTGGCACATATTACGAGGAAATGTGCCCGACATATGAGGAGTTTGCAGCTTTACTGGCAGTGATTCTAAAAGGGCTCTGGCGGCTGCACCAACCGGGACCAAGTACTTTAGGAGTTTTATGAGAATGTTGGGTCTGTCTGCAAGGGAGGCTAGAGAGTTGGTAGTGGGCGACCAAGTTGATCTAGCCGAGCTCATTGAGCGATATTTGGATCCGCTCGACTTTATGGATTTGGAGCATTAAAGATTAAGGACTCGAGCTATAGTCTTTTGCCTAGTGAGCACCTGCATATTGACTGGTTCAGTAGGTTGGGGTGCTTGAGGGTGGCCAACCTGGTCCTTTAGATGGAGCAGGGACTGAGATAGCTAGTTGGCTTTGGTTAAGACTATCCTGAGGCTTGGTCGAGCTTATAGAGTTGATGGGATCTGGTTATCTAGCCCGGTCTTACTTCAGGTAATCATTCTTAAATTAGCTTGTTGTGAATTTAGATTTTGTTAAGGAGCTTTCTGAAAAAGGCTTAAGTTCTGAATTGCATATGAGTGCTCGTCTAGGGTGTGAATAGTGGGGGGGGGGGGGCAAAATTTGGCCTTGCATATCTTCAGGAAAAGGCTTGGGTGTTTCGGCTAGGGTACAGTTGACTCTATTTAAGTTGGAGATTTTGCATATGAATGCCTGTTTCATCTTTGTATTATGGTGCAATATCTAGTCTTGCAGGTCTGGTTGAGAGATCATCTGAGGGTAGTAGAGCCACCACGTCATCGCCCTTATGAGCCGTCATAGTATCGATCTAAGCGAGTTATGGTGAGACTCGGGTCAGAGGAAGAGTGGCTACAGTGTTTGTTGGCACTGAGGTCGGATCATATTCTGTGGAGGTGTGACTGGTATGAGCTCGAGAGGTTTTTGGTCCGGTCAGTTGGGTTCTAGATGGCTTATCTGCTTGGCATGGATAGCATCATATTTTATCCTAGATCCAGGCTGATGAGGCAGATGGGGCACGTTTAGGGGTTGCCACAGCTGAGCTCTCTTCTTGGAAATATTGATTTCTCATAGGATCAATGTGGCTATACTGGGTTGTTGGTCAAGAGGGGCTCATGTGGTTGAGGCTGGAATATCTAGGGGTAGGACTACTGCTTATGAGGCATGGTGGGTGGCTGAGCATAGTGACTGGGAGAGAGAGCGTAGAGTGCTCTGACTGGAGAGATTGACGTTAGACTCCAAGTGATGATTGAGACAACCGCAAACTCTACCCGACATGCTGACCTTGAGGATTCTGACGATTCTAAGAAGATGCCTCTAAGGTGGCACAGACGGTTTGCCTAGTCCCTCATTGCATGCCGCCCTTATCTTGGTAGGGTAGGATTTTTGGTCTTTTGACTTTTAACTCAGCCCATTTTTTTGTGAGGGCTTCGAGATAGGACATTGACCCATGATGTATAGAGGGATTAGTTGACACATTCTTTGGACTTGTGACACTTTGGAGAGTGGACATACATGGATAGTTGATACGGACAGATAGATGACAGAGACACATGACAAAGATAGATGCATAGGTAGTAGGGCTTTTATGATTTCTTTTTACATAACTTATACTGTTTAGGGATATGTAAAAAAGGGAATCATATGGACACTTTTAAAAAGGAAATACAGTTCTATCCTTTATGAGATTACCGCTTCTGAGCCTTAATTTTTGCTAAACCGCCTACCTTTGCAGGTTTTCAACTTAGCTTATTGATTGATTTTGATTTTGATAAATTTTTTTTTTTGATATATATTTTTTCATCAATTGGCACAGAAAATCTAGAATTTTCATGAGAATTAAGGGGAAAAAATGTTTTTTTTATTATTGTTGGGGACCACAGCCATAGACTAGGCTACCTATATATCCTGTACTTTTTTGGAACATATTTTTGAGAGTCAAGTCACCATAGTTCTACTTTACAGTAACGTAGAAATGCGGAATAATTCTGGTGCTAATGCCTGAACACATTCACACAAAGTATCTTTTGAGTTGGTACAAGTTACATGGATTGGTGAATTCGTTACCATCTATATCTGACAAGATGACACCACCTTCGGACAGGATTTTCTTCAGTATGTAGGGGCTTGCCTAGTTTGGCCTAAATTTACCCCGAGGATCCTGTACAGGAGCTTTGATTTCCTTGAGCACAAGATAACCTTCTTCGAGTTTCTGATCCCGGGTTCTTTTGTTGAAGTGTTAGGCTATTCTGCGCTGATAGCTCTAGATCTGATTAAGAGCATGTAGTCTTTTCTCATCAATAGTATTTAACTGGTTGTGATAACTTTGAGCCCTCTCTGCTCTGAGCAATTGGTTTTCTTGTATAACTCTAGCTGATTTGATATGAACTTCAATAGGGAGGACTGCTTCCATCTCATATACAAGTGAATACAGTGTCATGCTGGTTGACATTCTAATGGAGGTTCTATATCCCCATAAGGTGAAAGGCAAATGTCCATGCCAATTCCGTGATTGTAGATCATCTTTTAGAAGATGTTCTTGATAGACTTGTTGGCTGCTTCTCCGCTCCATTAGTTTGGGACTGTGAATACCCAAATTTTGAGGCTAAAAAGGCCTGTTTTCCCGGACCGCAAACAGTCCGGCCGGACCGGAGGCCGTTCGAAAAGTTCACCGAAAGTATGCCAATATGGTACTTGAAACGTCCGGAAAATTACGAGGATCGCAGAACTGGTCCCGGAATATTTTTTGGAGGTATGGAACTCCCGAAAAAGCCTTTGGAACGAAAGACTAGCGAGTGGACAGGATAGGGTGGCAGTGGCCGCCGTCCACGGCGGCAGCGGCCGCCGTCCACGGCGGCAGAAGTCGCCCTCCAGCCTGGTTTTTCCTATAAATACAGCCCCGGATCAACATTTTTAGGGACTCAGTCTGTGTTGACGGACGCTCTCTTCTCCCCTACGCTCCTTGCGGTTCTTTTACTGCTTTTCTGCATTTAGTGCAGGCTTTTATTACTCTGCTGTTGTGATATTTGATCACTTAATTAAATTAATTCTAATTAATATTCCCCAAACGAGGAGCTTAATCTAGAATTTTCAAGCTGAAGCTAAGAAGCGGCCGCCGATTAACTCAGGTAATAACGAAACCCTGCCCATTTAATTTCAGCATTTTGTGCATATTCTCTTCTACTCCAATTCTTAATTAAATTGCTGCATAAATGCATTCACGTCATCAATTTGGCAAATAAACTGTCTCAATTAAATATGATTAAGCTTAAATGCCCGGTTAATTAATAATCGTGGTACTAAAGCTTAAATCCGACAATATTGGCTAAAGTATCTGGTCAATTAATGACTATGGTATAATCGCCTTTATTTCGAACAGTCCGGCTTAAGTCCAATTAATCAATAATTGTGGCTAAATAGCCTCAATTAACCACGTTTTTTTTCCTTTGGCAATAAATTGCCTATATTGCAATTCAATTGATCACTATAGGCAAACAAATTGCCTATAAGTAAGATCAACCATTTTTAGCGACAAATCGCTTAAATCGAAGTTTTGGCAAAATGCCTTGAATTAATCAATCTTTTGGCTGAAAGCCTTAAATCAATCATTTTGGCAATAAATCGCCCAATCAACACTTTTGGCAAACAAATTGCCTAAATCAACCCATTTTGGCTAAAAGCCTTCAAATAATCACTTTTGGCAAACTAATTGCCTAAATCACATAAACTCTTGGCAAACAAATTGCCTAAATCAATCTTTTTGGCTAAAAGCCTTAAATCAACACTTTTGACAACAAACGCCTAATCAAATCAATCAATTCTTTGGCAAAATGCCTAAACAAAATGCACGAGGCATACACACACTCATGCATTAAGCATACCCATTCAAAGCCCTTTAAAAAAGGCCTATCGAACTACGTCGGCTTTGATCTCTCATTCAAACGAGAGTATGTAGGCACGTTCGGGATTTAACCCCGAGCGGCAAGTCGAAATCATCAAAATCACTTAAACATTTCATTGGTCCAATTACATCATTTACCCTGCAAAGCATTCATTCATTGGTTAGTTAATCAGCATGACATAGTCTCGGGATCCACCTCGGGTTCGTAGATTGTGCCTTAAACATTGAGATAATTAATCTAGTAATTAGGTTAATTAAAATGGGAGTCAACTTAGGGTTTTTTCCTAGTTTACCCTAAAATAATTAAATAAGGTGGCGACTCACACATTCACGTGCATTTCTGCCCTTAGTCATATTCATCATATGCCTATTTTTGGGGGAGGGGTTCACAGTTTGGCGACTCTGCTGGGGACTTATGTAATCATTTTGCATAAAGTGGACTACAATTGCTGCATCAACTAACCTGCCCTTCTTCAGGGTTTTATTTTTGTTGAGCTTTGTTTTGCAGGGTACTTTAACACGAATCAAGTGTTCTTTCTTTAAGAATACTTGATAAGGAAATTTGGGACTTAATTGTACAATTTAATGAAAACATTTAAATTTGTTGATTTATTTGCACGATTGAGAATCTTTTTCTCCATTGCATAAAAAACAAATTTCAAATGAATTTCTTCTCTTCTGTTCAAACTTCTGAGTCTGGATAGCAAGTAGCGTTGATCGGCAGGTCTCCTTGATTATGTCGACGGACAGCCAAAGCGTCCTCCCTGTTACCGCAAACCATCCCTAATCCTTTTGGGGGTGGCCCATGAGTATGCGTACTGTCGGACCCACGCGAAACTCCTTGTTTCACATGTGGTTAGGTATATCCATGCTCAAGGTTCAAGGGTCCCTTTATAAGCCTATTTTCTATTTGTGTCATAGCCTATAGTACCTATCCTTTAGGGCTGTATGTACCCAATGCTTGAAGCATCTCATTAAAATGGATTATGACGTGTTGTTGTGCGCATTCACGACATATCATAAACATTGAATAAACACAAAAAGAACACAAAACATTCTTTTGTTTTTTTAGTCATGCACAGTTGGACAAAGAGTCGATCTACCTCACATCAGCTACCCTGATACACGAACCACTATACCCTAATCCAATTACCCTTATACTTACAGGTACCCGTTGTTCGAGTGCCTATCCAAGTTCCAGTCACACCTACAGTGCTATCACCAACCTCACCAGCTTCACCAACTTCACCGGCTTCACCAACCTCACCAACTACAACCGCACCAATGGCATCACTTGCTGACATCCAAAATCTCATGGAACAACTCGAAGCCAGAATGGAGGTTAGAATGAATGAGGCATTAGCTGCCCAGAGAACTGCCCTAATAGCTGAACTAGGTAGTGGTAATGGAAATGGGGCTTCAGCTGGGGGAAGTGATCCTGCTGCCTCCAATCAGGGACCTGGTGCTGCACCGACGTCCTCAAACCCTGCCCTGGATGACATGCCCTCCAGAACTGCTTCTGAGCTGGAAGCTCAGAAAATGAGAGAAAAACTGGAATTGTTGGAAAGGTCTATTATTGCCCTTAAGACACACAAGGAAGTAGTGCACATGGACTCCTTGTCCTTGTTCCCCGAAGTAAGACTGCCAACAAAGTTCAAAATGCCCAACATGGACAAGTTTGATGGAACCACTTGTCCTAAAATGCACCTGAAAATGTATGTGGGTGCCCTCAACCCGTTTGGACTGAACAGCAAGCTCCTTGCTCAGTTGTTTCAACAATCACTCACCGGCGCTGCTTTGAGGTGGTTTGTCCGCCTGGATCGGTCTAAAATGAAGACTTGGGAAGACATCTGCAATGCGTTTAATACACAATATCATTATAACATAGAGGTGGACATTACTCGGAGGGAGCTGGAGACCACCAAACAGAAAAGCAATGAACCCTTTTCCTCGTTCCTTACGAGGTGGAGGGCCAAGGCTGCCCAAATGATCAACCGGCCTTCTGAGCAAGAACAGGTGGACATAATTATAAAGAACCTGCTGCCTGTCTACCAACAGCAACTGCAAACTCAGTACCTACCAACGTTTCAGTCGCTCATTGCCACTGCTACGAAGGTAGAGGATTTAATCCAAATGGGTCAGCTGAAAGAAGACTCAGGTACCTCAAAATACAAGAAGCCTAGCCAAGCTAGCAAAGTCTATGAAGTGGCAAGCATCACCCCCACGAATCCTTTACGTGTGGGAAATATGAGAAATGGCAGTCAGTCGAGAAGGACGTATACTGATCTCGGGATGCCAATCCTTTTGGTATTCCGAGAGGCTGTCAAGGCAAACTACATCAAGCCTTTGGAAGCAAGGCCACCACCCAACCCATTACCAAGGAACTACAGAGCTGACGAATACTGTGAGTACCATCAGGGTAACGGGCACAAGACTGAAGCGTGCTGGACGCTTAAGAACCGCATCCAAGACCTGGTGGACAACGGTTCAATTATTCCAAGGAGTAAGCCAAACATTAGCACTAATCCCTTACCAAATCACGGGGTAAATGCTATTGTTGCTGACCAGGAATTGGTCGATCCTTTCGAACTATTCCTAGAAATGAATGACATCTGTGTCCTGGACCTGAATGACTTATCTGAAGAGGTCGATGTAATAACCAGGAGCGGGAGACAGTATGAGCCATTAGTCCTGGACAAAGTCCAAAATAAGCCCTACTAGAGGGCAGATGAGCCAAAGGAAGACCCGGTACTCTCGCAGTTAAAAAAGACACAAGCTAGGGTATCGATTTGGGAACTCCTGGCATCATCCTTTCCTCATCGCCAAGCTCTTTGCAAGGCTTTGAGCCAACTTCAAACATTGGTGGAGGTTAGCCCTGAAGTGCTGGTATCCACCCTCACCCAATCATCAAAGATGCAAAGCATCGGGTTTTCTGATGATGACTTACCTAAGGAGGGAGGCAGTCACAACGATGCCCTTTATGTCACTGTTCAGACCAGAGATAAAACTGTGCCCATGGTTCTCATTGACAATGGGTCAGCATTGAATGTCTGCCCACTAAGGGTAGCTAGCTGTCTGGGGTTGGAGGAAGCAGATTTCATTCCATCGGACCAGATAGTAAAAGCATATGACAGCACCCGGAGGGAAGTATTGGGGGTTGCTACACTAAAATTGGGAATTGGGCCAGCCATAATGGAGGTACCGTTCCAAGTAATTGACGTGCCCACCAGTTTCAACCTGCTTCTGGGACGGCCATGGATACACCGTACCAAGGCAGTACCTTCCTCTTTGCACCAAAAGGTCAAATTACCCTACGAAGGTAAAATTATAACGATTCAGGGGGATGACAATAGCCAACTGAAGAAGACAAAGGGTCAGCCTCTCTTTGAGGTCAACCCTGAGAATGTCAACCTACCCCTCTCGGGATTTCAATATGACACTGTGCAGTTCATAGAAGGAAAGACTGCAAACTCTCGAATTCTCTTTGATTTCGGGACGGTGCAAATAAACTGCATGGTTCCTTAATGCTCAAGATGTCCTATCTACCGGGAATGATTATGGCAAGGTCCGGAAAGACATACCCCACACTACAAGCTTGGGAGTGTCCGGTGAACCAAGGGACCTTTGGGCTAGGTTATGAGCCCACTGATGAAGACCTTGCTGAAAGGACCAAGAGAGGAAAGAAGGAGAGTATACAGATGCGGCCTTACCTTTTGACTTTGAATGGTCATTTCTGCAAACCGGGAGAAACAATTCCTTATTGTGGCTTCCAGGAACCATTCTACTTCCCGACAGCTAAGAAAATGCTGCCTGGGCTGGAAATATTTGCTGATACCTGGGACAACAAGCCAGAAGCAATAACTGAACTAGAAGTGGAAGACTTCATGCAGCCCAGTCTCTTTGATGAGGTTGCGGTCATTACAGGAAATGATGGGAACTAAGACCTGCTGAGCCTGATCAAGCCGTACAAAGGGCCTCTCACCAACTTGTACGCCGAGGAGGAGCGCGCTGCTGATAAACCCCCTCCCGAGTCAAACCTAGAGTCAAAGTCTGTAATCAAGTCCTGTACTGAGTCTGAGTCTGACCCCGAGTCTGAAACCGAGTCAGAGTCCAGTTCCAGTTCTGAGTCGTCTGTGTCGGATTTAGAAAATCCACACTTCAAATTTGATGTAATTTTTGAGGACGATTCCGTCCTAATCAATAAGAGCTTGCAAATTATTGGCTGCCCCGCGTGTCTATCTTTCCAAGCATTTCCAAGCAAAAATAATGAAAATCAAATAAACGAAATAAAAAATGAAAAAGAAAAAATAATAATTGGCAAAGAAGAAAATGAACATACATACATTGCATCTGACTGTGTGAACAGGGAACAGGTCATTGAATGCTTGAAGAAGTTTGCCGATTGCTTCATGTGGAAGGCAAGTGACATCACGGGAATTGACCCGGCAATAGCGGTGCACAAGATTCCAGTATACCCCGAGGCTAAGCCAGTAAAACAGAAGCTAAGAAGGCTGAAAACAGAATGGTCCTTGAAAATCAAGGAGGAAGTAGCCAAGCAACTGGAGAATAAGTTCATAGAACCCATTGCCTACCCGACGTGGTTAGTGAATATTGTGCCGGTGCCGAAGAAAGATGGCAAAGTCAGAATGTGTGTGGATTACTGGGATTGAATAAAGCATGTCCGAAGGACGACTTCCCCCTGCCGCATATTGACTTGTTGGTGGACCGAATGGCTGGACACGAGATGGTCTCCTTGACCGATCTTACTGTCGGATACAATCAAATAATGATGCATTTGCCAGACAAAGAGAAAACGGCATTCATCACAGAGTGGGGAACCTACTGCTACAGGGTTATGCCTTTTGGGCTCAAAAATGCCGGGGCAACCTATCAAAGAATGGCAACGACCATCTTCCATGACATGATTGACAAAGAAGTAGAAGTGTATGTGGACGATATGGTTGTTAAATCAAAAACAGCTAAAGAACATACAACAACACATGAGAAGTTCTTCCTTAGACTTCGAAAGTACAATTTAAAGCTCAACCCGGCGAAATGTCTGTTTGGGGCTACATCCGGAGTATTTCTGGGGCATATGGTCAGCCGGAAAGGCATAGAGATTGACCCTTCAAAAGCCAAAGCCATTTTGGAAATGCCAGCACCGAAGACGGAAAAGAAAGTTTGGGGTTTCCTGGGAAGGCTACAGTACATCAGCCGGTTCATCAATCAATTGGCCAATACTTGCGGTCCGATTTTCAAATTACTCAGGAAAGGAGTAGCCATCAAATGGAATGAAGATTGTCAGAAAGCTTTTGACCAAGTCAAGCAATATCTGTTATCCCCGCCGGTTTTACAGCCACCAAGGCTAGGAAAGCCTTTGCTATTGTACCTATCAGTGACAGAAGAAGCGATGGGTGCAATGCTAGCTCAACAAGCAGAAGATACAAGGGTAGAAAATGCCGTGTATTACCTCAGCAAAAGGATGCTAGACTACGAGCTAAAATACAATAAGATAGAGAAGTTGTGTCTGGCTCTAGTTTGGGCTTGTACAAAGCTGCAGCACTACTTCTCGTCCTACACCACATACGTTATTTCTGAATCGAACCCCTTGAAATTCCTTATGGAGAGGCCGGTTCTTGACAGTAAGATGGCTAAGTGGGTGTCGGTGCTCGCAGCCTATGATTTAAAATTTGTACAACGGAAGGCAGTGAAAGGCGGAGCCTTGGCTGATCAATTAGCGAAATTACCGGTCGAAGACCAAATGCCGGAGGTAGAATTTCCTGATGAAGACATGTTGAGCTTGGAAAGTGAAGTCTAGGAAATGTACTTCGATGGAGCTGCAAACTACCATGGAAATGGGGTTGGAGTCGTATTCAAAACTCCTTGTGGAGAATACATCCCAATCATAGTCAAATTAGATTTCGACTGCACCAACAATGAAGCCGAGTATGAAGCTTGCATAAAGGGGTTAGAAGCAGCCCTGGAAAAGGAAATAAAGGTCCTCAAGGTTTTCGGGGATTCCAATTTAATAGTCTCCCAAGCTTTGAGAAAATGGAAAATTAAGGAAGAGCGTTTGGTTCCTTACCTACAACGCTTGGACGAATTGGCTCAGCAATTTGAGGATTTATCCTTCCACTACTTACCGCGAGCCAAAAATCAGTTTGCTGATGCTCTGGCTACTTTGGCCTCCATGGTTAATATAGGGGGAGACCAAGTCATTCGACCTCTGACAGTTCGGCTACAGAAATAGCCAGCACACATCATGAATTTGGTCGATGACAAGCCCTGGTTTTGGGACATACAGAACTATCTTCGGAACGAGGCTTACCCGGATGGATCCTCGAAGACTGATCAACGAACATTGAGACAGTTAGCATCTGGATATTTCCTTACTGGGGGAGTTCTATATAAGAGAAGTTGGAACGGTTTACATCTAAGATGTGTAGATGAAGGGGAAGCTCAAACCATTATGGATTCCTTACATAACAGGGAGTCCGGTCCACACATGCACGGGATAGCCTTGGCTCGAAAAATCGTGAACCTAGGTTATTACTGGTCAACTATGAATGCAGACTGCGTGAGGCACGTGCAGAAGTGCCATGAGTGTCAAATTTTTGCTAAGCTGCAAAGACAGCTGTGAACCCCTCCCCGGAAAACAGGCATGTGAATGCATGTGACTAAGGGCAGAAATGCACGTGAGTGTGTGAGTCGCCACCTTGTTTAATTATTTTAGGGTAAACTAGGAAAAAACCCTAAGTGACTCCAATTTTAATTAACCTAAATGCTAGATTAATTAACCCAATGTTAAGGCATGGTCTACGAACCCGAGGTGGATCCCGAGACTATGTCATGCTGATGAACTAACCAAAACAATGAATGCTTTGCAGGGTAAATGATGCAATTGGACCAGTGAAAGTGTTTATGTGATTTTGACTTGCCGCTCGGGGTTAAATTCCTAATGTGCCTACGTACTTCCGTTTGAATGGAAGATCAAAGTCAACGTAGTTCGATAGGCCTCTTTTAGAGGGCTTTGAATGGGGATGCTTTATGCATGAGTGTGTGTATGCTTCGTGCATTTTGTTTAGGCATTTTGCCAAAGAATGGATTGATTTTTAGGCATTTGATGCCAAAAATGTTGATTTTAATGGCTTTTAGCCAAAAAGATTAATTGAGGCAATTGTTGCCAAAAATGTTGTGATTTAGGCGATTATCACCAAAATTGATTGATTTTAAGGCTTTTAGCCGAAATAAATGGATTTAGGCAATTTATTGCTAAAAGTTGATAATTGGGCGATTGTCGCCAAAATTGATTGACTTAAGGCAATTTATTTGCCAAAAGCAATTGTTTGAAGGCTTTTAGCCAAAAATTGTGATTTAAGCGATTTGTCGCTAAAGAAAAGATTAATCTCACTTATAGGCAATTTGTTTGCCAAAAGTGGTTACTTGAATTGCAATGTAGGCAATGTATTGCCAAGACAAAAACGTGTTTAATTAAAGCTTTTTAGTCTCAATTATTAATTAATTGGACTTAAGCAGAACTGTTCGAAATAAAGGCAATTATACCATAGCCATTTAATTAACTAGGTATTTTAAGCCAATATTGTCGGATTTAGGCTTTAATACCACGATTATTAATTAACCGGGCATTTAGCTTAAATTTATTTACTTGAAGCAATTTGTTTGCTTAATGATGACATGGATGCATTTATGCAGTTGTACAGTTATTAGGAGTAGAAGAGAAGCATGCATGAAGTGCTAAAATTAAATAGGCAGAGTTTAGTTCATGTACCTGGTTTAATTGTCGACCGCTTCTTAACTCCAAGTTAAGCTCCTCGTTAAGGGAAAATTAATTAATTTGATTTTAATGACCACTTAACAAAGCGAGAAAGCAATTAAAGCTAAACTAAAATGCAGAAAAGCAGTAAAGAATCGCAAGGAGCGTAGGGGAGAAGGAGCGTCCGTCAACACAGACTGAGTGCCTTGAAAGGTCACACCGGGCCTGTATTTATAGGCGAAACGGACTGTTTCGGCGGCCTGGGCTGCCGGAGCTCGGCGGCTTAGGCTGCCAGAGCTCGGCGGCTGGGCCGCCGGGTCCGGCGGCCCGAGCCACCGAGGCCAGTGGTTCTGCTATTTTTTGTTCCGGAGGTTTTTTCGGAAGTTCCGGACCTCCAAAAAATATTTCGGGACCAGTTCCGTGATCCTCATAATTTTCCGGACGTTTCAAGTACCATATTGGCATACTTCCGGTGAACTTTCCGAATGGCCTCCGGCCCGGCAGTCCGGGAAAATTGGCTCTTTGAGCCTCAAAATTTGGGTATTCACAGTTGCCCCCCACCGGCAATCATAAAAATGATTTATGGGAGTCGGTGGTTGTCTGAAACACAAATTTTGGAGGCGAAAATCGAACGCGTCCAAAAGACCCGCCTTTTGGCTATTTGCTTATAAATAGCTTGAAATTCACCATTTCATTCATTCTACACTCTCCAAAACAAAAGAGCTCTCTCAAATTCTCTCAACTTCCTCAAAGCTTCAAGGCTTCTTCTATGACTTCCTCAGATTTTAGCGACGAGGATTTTCTCGAGTCTCTAGGGATTTCTCTCAACGAGGTCGATCTTATGGCAGACGCTGATACTCACGCCTCCATGACCGGCATCTTCGCCCAGGTAGGCTCCTTTCACTTTTGTTTGCACATTATTTATTATTTGGGCCTTAAGCCAGATGGTGAATTTTGGGCCTTAGGCCAAATTGTGAATTCTGGGCCTTAGGCCGAATTGTGAATTATTGGGCCTTAGGCCGAATTGTGATTTTCGGGCCTTAGGCCGAATTGTGAATTTCGGGCCTTAGGTCGAATTGTGATTTTTGGGCCTTAGGCCGAATTGTGAATTATTGGGCCTTAGGCCAAATTGTGATTTTCGGGCCTTAGGCCGAATTGTGAATTTTGGGCCTTAGGCCGAATTGTGAATATTGTGAATTTTGGGCCTTAGGCCGAATTGTGAATTTTGGGCCTTAGGCCGAATTGTTGTGAATTTTAAAAATTTTCCTATGCTTACTGTTTTTATTAGTATGCATGCTAAGATATTACCCTTAGTAAGGAACCGAGGAGTAACTCTTAGGTTGATTTACCTTTTAGGACTCCCGTATTAAATTGGATGTGGGTGAGAGTTCTGTGGCTGAAGTTTTGCTCGAAATATTTGATCAAAACAACCCGGTTGGCGTTATTATCCGCCCGTCTTATCTGGGCTATCTGAGACATCTTGACATGGGTCGGAGCAACTATAAGGAGTTATTGTGTGCCTTGGCCGAGAGATGGTGGGACACCACCAATACTTTCCACTTCTCTTGGGGTGAATTGACACTGACTCCTGCGGATTTCTCGGTGATCTCCGGGATCCCTTTCGGCATTCGACCAATCGAGCTATATGATGACTGGAGGACTGAGATCTCCCCCGACTGGATGGTGGAGCTGATTGGGATAGACTTGCCACGGATTGTCGAGTCAGGCTCTGCTACCCCTGCTTTGAGCGTTTCAAGACGCTGGTTATCCCTCCAGGCCCCTGGCATCTATGCTAGATACAGGCGGGGAGAGCTGACGGCTACTCAGGTGGCCCGATTCACCTTGTTGCTGCTGTTTGCCTCGACCTTCTAGTCCAACAGGAAAGAGAAGTTTAACCCTTCTATCTTGAAGAGTTTGGAAAATTTGGAGTTATTGTGTGCCTTGGCCGAGAGATGGTGGGACACCACCAATACTTTCCACTTCTCTTGGGGTGAATTGACACTGACTCCTGCGGATTTCTCGGTGATCTCCGGGATCCCTTTCGGCATTCGACCAATCGAGCTATATGATGACTGGAGGACTGAGATCTCCCCCGACTGGATGGTGGAGCTGATTGGGATAGACTTGCCATGGATTGTCGAGTCAGGCTCTGCTACCCCTGCTTTGAGCGTTTCAAGACGCTGGTTATCCCTCCAGGCCCCTGGCATCTATGCTAGATACAGGCGGGGAGAGCTGACGGCTACTCAGGTGGCCCGATTCACCTTGTTGCTGTTGTTTGCCTCGACCTTCTAGTCCAACAGGAAAGAGAAGTTTAACCCTTCTATCTTGAAGAGTTTGGAAAATTTGGCCCATTTGGAGGAGTATGACTAGGCCGGTGCTATTCTGAGCCGCATGTACGACGATATGTGCGATCTGAGTCGAGGTCACTGCAAACTCAGCGGGACCTACTATTTTTGGGAGGTAATGTAAAGAACATTCTTCTTTTCTGTGTTTTTCTGTTCGTCTTGATTTTCTTTTCCAATGATTCTCTTTTTTTTTTTTTTTTCGCAGACTTGGGCAGTCGAGTACTTTCCTTACACTCGCCCAGAGCTGCTTCAGACTGATCTCGGATCAGGGCTGGTGCCTTTGGCTTGGAGATGGTACAAATCAAACCTTCATATCGTTCGGTGCAAGAAATCGCTGAAGGAGCTGAGAACCTTTTTTGATACTTGTCCTCTGGAGCAGGTATGTGCTTAGTGATTCTTAGATATGTTAAATAAAAAGGATTTATTAACATATTTGCATCTTTCATAGGCTGAAGTGGGGCCAATGACTACCCGTCTACAGAGCTGGATTCAGGCCAATCCTGATTTCCAGCGGTCAGATGCCTTGTCTCGGCGGAGGGTGGTCCTGTCGCACCCCATCCTGCGGCGATATTATTTGGGCGAGAGAGTGGACATTCAGATAAGAGGCTGCCGGACTGTCCCTTATTCCCCTCCTGAGGACATGCGAGCAGGTAGGCAGATGGTGCTCACTGCTGCTCATACTGAGGGTATTCCACATGTGGAGTTCCTTATGGGAGGAGATTACGATGAGTTCTGAGGAATCTCTTTGATGCCGCCCATTGGATCTCAGCTTGATAATTTCCAGGGGTCGGTTCCTTCTCAGCCACTTGGCACCCGTTCTTCTCGGGCTTCGGGCCCCTCGACTAGGACTCCAAGGAGGAGGCCCATGACCGATCCCACTTCTTCCACTCCGGTTGGGGGTCCGTCGCAGGCCGGGCCTAGCCGATCGACAGGTCCTTTCAGGGCTCCCCAGACTATTTTGGAGGCTACCGGGCCACTTCACCCAGACCTGGCCAATCTACGTCTACCATACAGTATTTCTTACTTTGTTCTTGACAGCCCTCCAGCTCTTCGAGAAGTCTCCCTGGAGAGTGTGGATCGCCCGACTCTTCCTTCTGAGGACATCACTGAGGTAAAGCCTGACACATCTCTCTCACAAAAAGGATTCATAAGAGATTTGAGATTGACTTGTATTTTCCTTTGTATGATTTCTAGGTTCCTGTCGGGTTGGTCAATCAGATGATGGAGCTGGTTCTCGGGATGCAGCAAGAACTAGCTGCGGCCTGGACTCAGATAGCCTTTGATGATCAGAGGAGGAGGAGGCCCCGCCGCTGATAGTTGCTAGACATTCCTGGTTTTCTTTTTTTTGTTTTTCTCTTACTGTATTTTCTGTACTGAACTTTATTTGTACCTGCACTTTGGTTAGTACTGAAAATATGTATGCATGGTTATCAAATAGAAAGAAAATAGGATTTTATTTCCGCCCATTTTATGGGAAATATATTTTTTCCTTTTAGTACTGAAAAGAACATTATTATTATTTTTTTTTTGCACAGGAAATTATATATGTATAGACAAAAGATTTTTTTTTTTTTTTTGTGGTGGCCGCCGGCTGGGCTGCCGGGCTCCGGCGGCTGGGCCGCTGGGTTGGGCTTTTTTTCTCTATAAAAGCTACTTTTGGCTTTGTTTTTTTCATTCACTCTTTTTTCGAGCCAAACAGCAATTTTGGTCAGTTTCTTCTCTCTTCTTATTTTTTCTCTATTTTTTTCTATTATATTTATTTATTTATTTTTTAATAAACAAAAAGAGGAAAAAAAGAAATAAAATAAACAAAAAACAATGAATCCCTTCTACAACCATAGCATGCACAGCTGGACTAGGAGTCTCTCCAAAGTTGAAAAGATCAATTTGGGGAGGTACGGTCTTTCTCCTGTTATTACTCTTAGGGGTGTAATAGTTGATTGGGATTTTTTACGGGCCTGTATTAGACTTTGGGACCCTGAAGCCCACGTTTTCCGGTTTGGGGCCATGATGGAGGAGATGTGCCCTCTTTTTGAGGAGTTTTGTGCTATTATTGGGTGTGACCCCAATGCCCCTTTGGTCAAGCATGAGGTAAAAATCGGGTATGTTAGGTTGTTTGAAACCCTGTTTCAGCTCAGCCGACCCCAAGCTAGGGCTATGATCGTCGATGACCAGAAAGCAATCTTGCTGCCCCTGATTGACAAATTCTCAGAGGCTTGCCCAGACGACCCAGACCGGATGAGGCTGAGGATGCGGGCCTTGGTTTTCTGTTTAGTGGCTGGCTTCTTGTTTAACCAGGACCCAGGCTTTGGGGATTTGCGTCTTTGCCCCATGGCTCGGCAAATGGAGGATATGGGCTGCATTGGCGGCATTGTGCTGGCCGAGACTATTAGAAGTCTTGACAGGGCTGCTTTAGGGTTCGATGACTGGACAGTCTCTCCCATCATTCTCCAGGTATTTCCCCTTGTTATCTTTCCTCATTTTCTTCTCTTTTTTACTTTATTTCCTTGTAATAGAAAGGATCCATTACTCAGGTCTGGTTGAAGGACCACCTTCAAGTGGTTGCTACTCCTACTCTCTTGCCCTATAATCCCACTCAGTATCGTATGCGGAGGATTTTGATCACACACCCATCTACTGATGCATGGACTTCATGGCTGATTGAGTTGGGTCCAAATGAGATACTGTGGTTCATCTCCTGGTACAACGTCACTCGCTTTATTCAGGTCAGCTTTTGCCATTCTCGGGTTTACCTTTTAGGCCTCACACACTGTACTTGGTACTGTGCTTCGCGCGTTTTGAGGCAAATGAGGATAGACCAGACCGTTCCGATTATGGATGAATTTTCAGCTGATTCAGCCATTACCCCGGGCATTACCCGAGCCGTCCTTAGGGCTTGGGTTAGAGATCATCGTATGGTTAGGCCTTTACCTAATCCTGCCAGTGTTCAGACTTCTCCTGAGTATCGGGCTTGGTTCATTACTGCTGTTTGGCCGATTGAGAGGCCAAGGAGGACTGCACTGCTGAGTGTACTCGAAGGTTGGGTTCAGGCTGACGCTGATGATGAGGTTGGGACTGGTGAGGAGATTGTGCTGGCTCCTCGGACAGGCGAGGTTGGACAAAGTTTAACAGCTAGGGATGACTCAGAGGATGTTGCTCCACGGAGGAGACGGGACACCTAGACTTCTATAGGCTTTTGGACTTTATTGTTGTTTTTTGACTTTTGTTTTGGCTTTGGATTTTGAATGTTTTGCCTTTTTGGCTTTTATTTGAGACTCTGGTTTAGACTTTATTATTTATTTGGACTTTTTGCTTTCCGCCTGACTTTGGGCTGCTATTGGAATGAGATTTGACTTTTTAGCTTAAATTGAGAATATCATTTAGCTTTCCAAGCATTTTCCAACTTTATTCATTCAAGGTCTGATTTTTGCCTAAGCCGCCCTTTTCGGGTTTTCGACTCAACGAGCTACCCATTTTTGCCTAAGCCTCCCTTTTTGGGTTTTCAGCTTAGCGGGCCCCTACTTTTGCCTAAGCCGCCCTTTCGAGTTTTCGACTTAGCGGGTTTTTTCTTTCTCTTTTTTTTTCTCTTTTTTTCTCTTTTTTCTTTTCTTTCCCCCCTTTTTTATTTGGCAAAGAAGAATGAAATTATGAAATGATCTTTTATTAATGTTTAGACAGCGCCCAATGAGGGCTGCCTACATATCTCCGATATATAATTTCTTTTTTCCGAGGAGAATCAGGTCTAATGTAGCTCTTTTTACATTATGCAAATGATTACAATTACACAAAATATCTTTTTAACTGATCCAAATTACATGGATTTGTGAATTCCAAACCATCCAAATCAGTCAAAATAACTGCTCCGCCAGACAGTATCTTCTTCAACACATAGGGTCCAGCCCAATGAGGACGAAACTTCCCACGTGGGTCTACGATTGGCTGTCTAATTTCCTTCAGGACCAAACAACCTTCTTCCAGTTTCCGGTCTTTGACCTTCTTATTAAAATGCCGCGCCATTCTTCTTTGATAAACTTGAGTTTGGTGGATTGCTCGCAATCGCTATTCATCCATACCCAAGAGTTACAAACGATAATTCTCAGCCCAATCTGCTTCGCTGATCTGGCTTTCCCGGATGATCCTTGCTGACTGAACTTCCAGCTCAATAGGCAATACTGCTTCCATACCATACACTAAAGAATACGGAGTTGCCCCAGTAGGCGTTCTGATGGAGGTCCTGTATCCCCATAAGGCATTTGGTAATTGTTCGTGCCAAGCTCTATGCTTTTGAACTGTCTTCTGCAAAATGACTTTTATAGCCTTATTTGCAACCTCTACTGCCCCATTTGTTTGTAGACGATAGGGTGAAGACTTGTGGTGCTGAATTTTCTTTTGCCTCAGTAGGTCCGAAAATTCGCTTTGAAAGTGAAACCCGTTATCAGTAATGATCTCGAATGGCGTTCCATACCGACAAAGGATGTTGGTACGAACGAACTGTGCTACCTTCTTGGCATTCAAGACCGAATAGGAGGCTACCTCAATCCACTTAGTGAAATAATCAACAGCAACCAGGATGAATTGATGGCCATTGGAAGCCTTTGGATGGATCTTTCCGATCACGTCTATGCCCCAGGTTGCGAAGGGCCAGGGTGAAGTAATGGGATTCAGATTGACCGGAGGCTGCTTTTGCAGCTTAGCAAAGATCTGACACTCATGGCACTTCTGCGCGTGCCTCACGCAATCTGTATTCATGGTTGACCAGTAATAACCCAGGTTCATAATTCTTCGGGCCAGAGCTATCCCGTGCATGTGTGGACCGGACTCCCCATTATGTAAGGAATCCATGATGGCTTGAGCTTCTCCCTCATCAACGCACCTTAGGTGCAAGCCATTCCAACTTCTCTTATACAAAACTCCCCCAATAAGGAAATATCCAGATGCTAACTGTCTCAATGTCCGTTGATCAGTCTTGTTGGACCCTTCTAAGTAGGCTTCATACTGAAGATAATTCTGTATATCCCAAAACCAGGGCTTGTCATCGACTAGATTCATGACATGTGCCGGCTGTTTCTAGAGCCGAACTGTCAGAGGTCGAATGACTTGGTCTCCCCCCACATTAACCATGGAGGCTAAGGTAGCCAGAGCATCAGCAAACTGATTTTTGGCTCGCGGCAAGTAGTGGAAGGATAATTCTTCAAACTGTTGAGCCAATTTGTCCAAGCGTTGCAGGTAAGGAACCAAACGCTCTTCCTTAATTTTCCATTTCCTTAGAGCTTGAGAGACTATCAGATTGGAATCTCCGAAAACCCTAAGGACTTTTATCTCTTTTTCCAGGGCTGCTTCTAACCCCTTTATACAGGCTTCATACTCGGCTTCGTTGTTGGTACAGTCGAAATCTAGTTTGACTGCGATTGGGACGTATTCTCCACAAGGAGTTTTGAATACGACACCAACCCCATTTCCATGGTAGTTTGAAGCTCCGTCGAAGTACATCTCCCAGACTTCACTTTCCAAGCTCAACAAGTCTTCATCAGGAAATTCTACCTCCGGCATTTGGTCTTCGACCGGTAATTCTGCTAACTGATCAGCCAAGGCTCCGCTTTTCACTGCCTTCCGCTGTACAAATTTTAAGTCATAAGCTGCGAGCACTGACACCCACTTCGCCATCTTACAGTCAAGAACCGGCCTCTCCATAAGGAATTTCAAGGGGTTCAATTCAGAGATGACATATGTAGTGTAAGACGAGAGGTAGTGCTGCAGCTTTGTACAAGCCCAGACTAGAGCCAAACACAACTTCTCGATCTTATTGTATTTTAACTCATATTCCAGCATCCTCTTGCTAAGGTAATACACGGCATTTTCTATCCTTGTATCTTCTGCTTGTTGAGCTAGCATTGCACCCATCGCTTCTTCCGTCACTGACAGGTACAATAGCAAAGGCTTTCCTAGCCTTGGTGGCTGTAAAACTGGCGGGGATAGCAGATATTGCTTGACTTGGTCGAAAGCTTTCTGACAATCCTCATTCCATTTGACTGCTACTCCTTTCCTGAGTAATTTGAAAATCGGACCACAAGTATCGGCCAACTGATTGATGAACCGGCTGATGTACTGTAGCCTTCCCAGGAAACCCCGAACTTCCTTTTTTGTCTAAGGTGCTGGCATTTCCAGAATAGCTTTGGCTTTCGAAGGGTCAATCTCTATGCCCTTCCGACTGACCATATGCCCCAGGAATACTCCGGATGTAGCTCCAAACAGGCATTTTGCTGGGTTGAGCTTTAAATTGTACTTTCAAAGTCTAAGGAAGAACTTCTCAAGTGCTGTTGTATGTTCTTCAGTTGTTTTTGATTTAACGACCATATCGTCCACGTACACATCTACTTCTTTATGAATCATGTCGTGGAAGATGGTCGTTGCCATTCTTTAATAAGTTGCCCCGGCATTTTTGAGCCCAAAAGGCATGACCCTATAGCAGTAGGTTTCCCACTCCGTGATGAATGCCGTTTTCTCTTTGTCCAGCAAGTGCATCATTATCTGATTGTACCCGACAACGAGATCAGTCAAGGAGACCATCTCGTGTCCCGCCATTCGGTCAACCAGCAAGTCAATGTGTGGCAGGGGGAAGTCGTGCTTTGGACATGCTTTATTCAAATCCCGGTAATCCACACACATTCTGACTTTGCCATCTTTCTTCGGCACCGGCACAATGTTTGCTAGCCACGTCGGGTAGGCAATGGGTTCTATGAACTTGTTCTCCAGTTGCTTGGCAACTTCCTCTTTGATTTTCAAGGACCATTCTGTTTTCAGCCTTCTTAGCTTCTGCTTCACTGGCTTAGCCTCAGGGTATACTGGAATCTTGTGCACCACTATTGCTGGGTCAATTCCCGTGATGTCACTTGCCTTCCACATGAAGCAATCGGCAAAATTCTTCAAACATTCACTGACCTGTTCCTTGTTCACACAGTCATATGCAATGTATGTATGTTCATTTTCTTCTTTGCCAATTATCATTTTTTCTTTTTCATTTTTTATTTCGTTTATTTCTTTTTCATTTTTGCTTGGAAAGATAGACACGCGGGGTAGTCAAAAATTTGCAAGCCTTTATTGATTATGACGGAATCGTCTTCAAAAATTACATCAAATTTGAAATCTGGATCTTCTAGATCCGACACAGACGACTCAGAACTGGACTCTGACTCGGTTTCAGACTCGGGGTCAGACTCAGACTCAATACAGGACTTGATTACAGACTTAGGTACTAGGTTTGACTCGGGAGGGGATTTATCAGCAGCGCACTCCTCCTCGGCGTACCAGTTGTTGAGAGGTCCTTCGTTCGGCTTGATCAGGTTGAGCAGGTCTTGATTCCCATCATTTTCTGTGATAACCGCAACCTCATCAAAGAGACTAGGCTGCATGAAGTCTTCTGTTTCCAGTTCGGTTATTGTTCCGGGCTTGTTGCCCCAGACATCTGAGAATATCTCTAACCCAGGCAGCATCTTCTTAGCGGTCGGGCAGCAAAATGGTTCTCGGAAGCCACAGTAAGGAACTGCTTCTCCCGGTTTGCAGAAGTAACTGTTCAAAGTCAGAAGGTAAGGCCGCATCCGTACATTCTCCTTCCTTCCCTTTCTGGTTCTCTTAGCACGGTCTTCATTAGTGGGCTCATAACCCAGTCCAAAGGTCCCTTCATTCACCGGACACTCCCAGGCTTGCAGTTTAGGATATGTCTTCCCGGACCTTGCCATAATCATTCCTGGCAGATAGGACATTTTTAGCATCAGAGGCACTATGCAGTTTATTTGCACCATCCCGAAATCAAAGAGAATTCGAGAGTTTGCAGTCTTTCCTTCTATGAACTGCACAGTGTCATACTGAAATCCCGAGAGGGGTAAATTGGCAGTTTCAGGGTTGACCTCAAAGAGAGGCTAGCCCTTTGGCTTTTTGAGCTGACTGTAGTCATCCCCCCGGATAGTGATAACCTTGTCCTCATAAGGAAACTTGACCTTTTGGTGCAAGGACGAGGGGACTGCCCTAGTGTGGTGTATCCATGGTCGGCCCAGAAGCAGGTTGAAGCTAGTTGGTACATCAATTACCTGGAATGGGACTTCCATCACAGCTGGCCCGACTGTTAACTTCAGCGTAGCAACCCCCAACACTTTCCTTCGGGTGCTGTCATAGGCTTTCACTATCTGGTCAGATGGGGTGAAATCCGTTTCCTCCAACCCTAGGCAGCTGGCTACTCTTAGTGGGCAGACGTTCAGTGCTGACCCATTGTCAATGAGAACCATGGGCACAGTTTTGTCTCTGGTTTGAACTGTGACGTAAAGGGCATTGTTGTGACTGCCTCCCTCCTTGGGCAAGTCATCATCAGAAAACCCGATGCTTTGCATTTTAGATGATTGGGTGAGGGTGGACACTAGCACTTCAGGGCTAACCTCTACCGATGTCTAAAGTTGGCTCAAAGCCTTGCAAAGAGCTTGGCGATGAGGAAAGGATGATGCCAACAGTTCCCAAATTGATACTTTAGCTTGTGTCTTTTTTAGCTGTGCAAGTACCGGGTCCTCCTTTGGCTCCTCTACCCTCTGGTAGGGCTTATTTTGGATTTTATCTAGGACCAATGGTTCGTATTGCCTTCCGCTCCTGGTGATGGCGTCGACCTCTTCAGTTAGGTCATTCAGATCCAGGACACAGATGTTATTCATTTCTAGGAACAGTTCGAAAGGATCGATCAGTTCCTGGTCAGCCATTATAGCATTTACCCCGTGATTTGGTAAGGGGTTAGTGCTAATGTTAGGCTTGCTTCTGGGAATAATTGAACCGTTATCCACCAGATCCTAGATTCGGTTCTTGAGTGTCCAGCATGCTTCAATCTTATGCCCATATCCCTGATGATACTCACAGTATTCATCAGGCCTGTAGTTCCTTGGTAACGGATTGGGAGGTGGCCTTGCTTCTAAAGGCTTGATGTAGTTGGCCTTTACAGCCTCTCGGAAAACCAAAAGGATTGGCATCCCGAGATCAGTATAAGTTCTTCTGGACTGATTGCCATTTCTCATATTCCCCACATGTAAAGGGTTGGTGGGGGTGATGCTTGCCACTTCGTGGACTTTGCCAGGTTGGCTAGGTTTCCTATATTTGGAGGTTCCTGAGTCTTCTTTCAGTTGCCCCATTTGAATCAGATCTTCTACTTTCGTAGCAGTGGCAATGAGCGACTGAAACGTTGGTAGATATTGGGTTCGTAGTTGTTGTTGGTAGACGGGCTGCAAGTTCTTTATTATTATGTCTACCTGTTCTTGTTCTGAAGGCCGGTTAATCATTTGGGCGGCCTTGGCCCTCCACCTCGTAAGGAACGAGGAAAAGGGTTCATTGTTTTTCTGTTTGGTGGTTTCTAAGTCCCTTCGAGTAACATCCACCTCCATATTATAGTGATATTGGGAATTAAATGCATTGCAAATGTCCTCCCAGGTCTTCATCTTAGATCAATCCAGGCTAACAAACCACCTCAGAGCGGCACCAGTCAGGGATTGTTGGAACAACTGAGCAAGGAGCTCACTGCTCAATCCAAATGGGTTAAGGGCACCCACATACATTTTCAAATGAGTTTTAGGACAAGTAGTTCCATCAAATTTGTCCATGTTGGGCATCTTGAATTTTGTGGGCAGTCTTGCTTCAGGGAACAAGGACAAGGAGTCCATGTCCACCACTTCCTTGTGGGTCTTGAGAGCAGTGATAGACCTTTCTAGGAGCTCTAGTTTCTCTCTCATTTTCTGAGCCTCTAGCTCAGAAGCAGTTTTGGAGGGCACGTCATCCAGGTTTAGGGTAGGGTTTGTTGGTTCAGCAGCAGGACCCTGATTGGAGGTAGCAGGTCCACTTCCCCCGGCCGAAGCCCCATTTCCATTACCATTGCCCAGCTCAGCTATCAGGGCAGTCCTTTGGGCAGCCAGTGCCTCATTCATTCTGGCCTCCAGTTGTTCGATGACGGTTTGGATATCAGCAAGTGATGCCATTGATGCAGGTGGGGTTGTTGGAGTTGCAGGTGAGACCGGTGTAGCTGGTGAAGCTGGTGATAGCACCGTAGGTGTGATTGGCACTTGGGTAGGCACTCGGATTGTGGGTACCTGTAAGGATAAGGGTAGCTGGATTAGGTACAGTGGTTGGTGTATCAGGGTAATTGATGTGAGGTAGATCGACTCTTTGTCCAACTGTGCATGACTAAGAAAAGGTTCTTTTGTGTTCCTCTTAATGTGATGATGTGTCATGAATGCGCACAACATCACGTCATAATCCATTTATGATATGATTCACGTCATTGGGTGCATACAGTCCTAAAGGGTAGGTTCTATAGGCTATGATGCAAATAGAGAATAGGCTTATAAAGGGACCCTTGAACCTAGGGCATGGATATACCTAACCACATGTGAAACAAAGAGTTTCGCGTGGGTCCAACAGTATGCATGCCCATGGGCCATCCCCAAAAAGATTAGGGATGGTTTGCGGTAACAGGGAGGATGCTTTGGCTGTCCGTCGACATAATCAAAGAGACCTGCCGATCAGCGCTACTTGCTATCCAGACTCAGAAGTTTGAACAGAGAGAGAAGAAATTCATTTGAAATTCATTTTTTATGCAATGGAGAAAAGGATTCTCAATAGTGCAAATAAATCAACAATTTAAAATGATTTAATTAAATTGTACAATTAAGTCCAAATTCTCCTTATCCGTATTCTTAAAGAAAGAATACTTGATTCAATGTTAAGGCACCCTGCAAAACAACGCATACTAAAATAAAACCCTAAAGAAGGGCTGGTTAGTTTACACATCAATTGTAATCCACTTTTATGCAAAAAGATTACATAAATATAGTCCCCAGTGAAGTCGCCAAACTGTGAACCCCTCCCCCGAAAACAGGCATGTGAATGCATGTGACTAAGGGCAGAAATGCACGTGAGTGTGTGAGTCGCCACCTTGTTTAATTATTTTAGGGTAAAATAGGAAAAAACCCTAAGTGACTCCAATTTTAATTAACCTAAAAGCTAGATTAATTAACCCAATGTTAAGGCATGGTCTACGAACCCGAGGTGGATCCCGAGACTATGTCATGCTGATGAACTAACCAAAACAATGAATGCTTTGCAGGGTAAATGATGCGATTGGACCAGTGAAAGTGTTTATGTGATTTTGACTTGCTGCTCGGGGTTAAATCCCTAACGTGCCTACGTACTTCCGTTTGAATGGAAGATCAAAGTCAACGTAGTTCGATAGGCCTCTTTTAGAGGGCTTTGAATGGGGATGCTTTATGCATGAGTGTGTGTATGCTTCGTGCATTTTGTTTAGGCATTTTGCCAAAGAATGGATTGATTTTTAGGCATTTGATGCCAAAAATGTTGATTTTAATGGCTTTAAGCCAAAAAGATTAATTGAGGCAATTGTTGCCAAAAATGTTCTGATTTAGGCGATTATCGCCAAAATTGATTGATTTTAAGGCTTTTAGCCGAAATAAATGGATTTAGGCAATTTATTGCTAAAAGTTGATAATTGGGCGATTGTCGCCAAAATTGATTGACTTAAGGCAATTTATTTGCCAAAAGCAATTGTTTGAAGGCTTTTAGCCAAAAATTGTGATTTAAGCGATTTGTCGCTAAAGAAAAGATTAATCTCACTTATAGGCAATTTGTTTGCCAAAAGTGGTTACTTGAATTGCAATGTAGGCAATGTATTGCCAAGACAAAAACGTGTTTAATTAAAGCTTTTTAGTCTCAATTATTAATTAATTGGACTTAAGCAGAACTGTTCGAAATAAAGGCAATTATACCATAGCCATTTAATTAACTAGGTATTTTAAGCCAATATTGTCGGATTTAGGCTTTAATACCACGATTATTAATTAACCGGGCATTTAGCTTAAATTTATTTACTTGAAGCAATTTGTTTGCTTAATGATGACATGGATGCATTTATGCAGTTGTAGAGTTATTAGGAGTAGAAGAGAAGCATGCATGAAGTGCTAAAATTAAATAGGCAGAGTTTAGTTCATGTACCTAGTTTAATCGTCAACCGCTTCTTAACTCCAGGTTAAGCTCCTCGTTAAGGGAAAATTAATTAATTTGATTTTAATGACCACTTAACAAAGCAAGAAAGCAAGTAAAGCTAAACTAAAATGCAGAAAAGCAGTAAAGAATCGCAAGGAGCGTAGGGGAGAAGGAGCGTCCGTCAACACAGACTGAGTGCCTTGAAAGGTCACACCGAGCCTGTATTTATAGGCGAAACGGACTGTTTCGGCGGCCTGGGCCGCCGGAGCTCGGCAGCCGGGCCGCCGGAGCTCGGCGGCTGGGCCGCTGGGGCCGGTGGCCCGAGCCACCGAGGCCGGTGGTTCTGCTATTTTTTGTTCCGGAGGTTTTTTCGGAAGTTCCGGACCTCCAAAAAATATTCCGGGACCAGTTCTGTGATCCTCGTAATTTTCCGGACGTTTCAAGTACCATATTGGCATACTTCCGGTGAACTTTCCGAATGGCCTCCGGCCTGGCCGGACTGTTTGCAGTCCGGGAAAATTGGCTCTTTGAGCCTCAAAATTTGGGTATTCACAACAGCCTCCGATCAATTTGAATCCTATTGCTTCACCATGGCCTTTCGCAACTTGGGGCATAGACGTGATCGGAAAAATCCACCCAAAGGTTTCCAATGGTCACCAATTTATCCTGGTCGCTGTTGATTATTTCACTAAGTGGATAGAGGCAGTCTCCTATTCGGTCTTGAATGCCAAGAGGCAGCATAGTTTGTTCGTACTAACATCCTTTGTCGGTACGGAATGCCTTTCGAGATCATTACTGATAACGGGTCCCACTTTCAAAGTGAATTTTCTGACCTGCTGAAGCAAAAGAAGATTCAGCATCACAAGTCTTCACCCTATCGGCCACAAACAAATGGGGCTGTAGAGGCTGCAAATAAGGCTATAAAAGTCATTTTACAAAAGACAGTTCAAAAGCATAAAGCTTGGCTCGAACAATTACCAAATGCCTTATGGGGATACAGGACTTCAATCAGAACGCCTATTGGGGCAACCCCGTATTCCTTAGTGTATGGTATGGAAGCAGTGTTGCCTATTGAGCTGGAAGTTCAGTCGGCGAGGATTATCCGGGAAAGCCAGATCAGCGAAGCAGATTGGGCTAAGAATTACCACCTCCAACTCCTGGGTATTGATGAGAAAAGATTACAAGCGATCCACCGAATTCAGGTTTACCAGAGGAGAATGGCTAGGCATTTTGATAAGAAGGTCAAAGACCGAAAATTGGAAGAAGGTTGTTTGGTATTGAAGGAAATTAGACAACCAGTCATAGACCCACGTGGGAAGTTCCGTCCTCATTGGGCTGGGCCCTACATTCTAAAGAGGATACTGTCCGGCGGAGCCATCATTTTGACTGATTTAGATGGTTTGGAGTTCACGAATCCATGTAATTTAGATCAGCTAAAAAGATATTATGTGTAATTACAGTCATTGCATGGTGTAAAAAAGAGCTACATTAGACCTGATTCTCCTCGGAAAAAAGAAATTATGTATCGGAGATATGTAGGCAACCCTCAAAGGGCACGGTCTAAGCATTAATGAGAAAATCATTTCATAATTCATTCTTCTTTGCCAAAAAAAAAAAAGGAAAGAAAAGAAAAAAAAGAGAAAAACCCGCTAAGTCGAAAACCCGAAAGGGCGGCTGAGGCAAAAGTCGGGGCCCGCTAAGTTGAAAACCCGAAAAGGGCGGCTTAGGCAAAAATGGGTAGCTCGCTAAGTTGAAAACCCGAAAGGGCGGCTTAGGCAAAAATTAGAGCTTGAATAAATAAAGTTGGAAAATGCTTGGAAAGCTTAAAAGTCGAATGACATTCCCAATTAAAGCAATAAAGTCAAACAGTCCGAAGTCAAGCAGAAAGCAAAAGAGTCCAAGAAAAATAAATAAATAATGAAGTCTAAGTCCAAGTCCAAAAAAAAAACATACATCCAAAATCCAAGGTCAAAGTCCCAAATAAAAGTCAAAAAAGTCAAAATAAAGGAAAAACAACAAAAGTCCAAAAGCTTATAAGAGTCTAGGTGTCCCGTCGCCTCCGTGGGGCAACATCCTCCGAGTCATCCCTAGCTGCTGAACTCTCTCCAACCTCGCCTGTCCGAGGAGCCAACACAATCTCCTCATCAGTCCCAATCTCATTATCAGCGTTAGCCTGAGCCCAACCTTCAAGTACACTCAGCAGTGCGTTCCTCTTTGGCCTTTCAACCGGCCAGACAATGGTAATGAACCAGGTCCGATACTTAGGAGAAGTCTGGACACCGGCAGGATTAGGTAAAGGCCTAACCATGTGATGGTCTCTAACCCAAGCCGTAAGGACGGCTCGGGTAACACCCGGAGTGATGGCTGAATCAGCTGAAGTGCCATCTACAATTGGGACAGTCTGGTCTATCCCCATCTGCCTCAAAACGCGCGAAGCACAATACCAAGTACAGTGTGTAAGGCCTAAAAGGTAAACCCGAGTATGGCGGGAGCTAACCCGGATAAAACGGGTGATGTCATACCAGGAAATGAACCACAATAACTCGTTTGGACCCAACTCAATCAGCCATGAGGCCCATGCGTCAGTAGATGGGTGTGTGATCAAGATCCTCCTTGTACGGTACTGGGCGGGGCTATAGGGCAAGAGAGTAGGAGCAGCAACCACTTGGAGGTGGTCCTTTAACCAAACCTGAGTAATGGATCCTTTCTATTACAAAGGAATGAACCAAAAGAAAGAAGAAAAAAATAAGGAAAAGGAAAAGGGGAAATACCTGGAGAATAATTGGAGAGACCGTCCAGTCATCGAAGCCTAAAGCAGCTCTGTCAAGGCTGCTGATAGTCTCTGCCAGCACAATGCCGCCGATGCAACCCATATCCTCCATCTGTCGAATCATGGGGCAGAGTCGCAAATCCCCAAAGCCTGAGTCCTTGTTGAACAAGAAACTAGCTAATAAGCAGAAAACCAAGGCCCGCATTCTCAGCCTCATACGGTCTGGGTCGTTTGATTGAACCTCTGAAAATTCATCAATCAGAGGCAGCAGAATTGCTTTCTGGTCACCAATAATCATGGCCCTAGCTTGTGGCCAGCTGAACTGAAACAGGCTTTCAAACGACCGAACATACCCAATTTTGACCTCGTGCTTGACTAAAGGGGCATTGGGATCGCACCCTATAATAGCGCAGATTTCCTCAAAAAGAGGGCACATCTCCTCCATCATGGCCCCGAACCGAAAAACGTGGGCCTCCGGGTCCCAAAGTCTGATGCAGGCCCGTAGAAAATCCCAGTCAATTACCACTCCCCTAAGGGTAACGATAGGAGAAAGACCGTACCTCCCCAAGTTGATCTTTTCGACTTTGGAGAGACTCTTAGTCCAGCTGTGCATGCTGTGGTTATAAAAAGGGTTCATCTTTGAAAAAAAGAAGAAGAAAAAAAGAGAAAAACAGAAGAAACTGGCTGAAAATTGTTTTTTTGGCACGAATTTCGAGAAAGAATGAGGGAGTCTGGAAAAAATGGGGTTTTTTTTATAGAAAAGCGTGCTCGAAGGCGGTTGCAACCGCCCTCGGAGGTGGTCCGACCCGCCGCCGGAGGCGGTCACGCCCGCCGTTCGAGGCGGTCACGCCCGCCCTTGGAGGCGGTTGCAACCGCCCTTGATGCTGGTTTCTCCTGCTGCTGGCCCTGCTGCTTTTCTTGCTGTTTTTTCGTAAGATTTTTCTACATTTTCTCAAGCATTTTTGGTTAAAATGTGGGGAATAGTAATATTTCCCTAAAAAAAAATTTTTCACAAAATAATTTTTCTTCTTCAAAATAATTTTTCTCAAAAAAAAAATCAAGGAAAAAGTCGGAAATTGAAAATTAAAAGGAGAAATTCTATTCGTTCTTAATTGAAGTGAATAAACATGCATACATATAAGTTGTTTAGTACTAACCAAATGCAGGTACAAATAAAGTACAGACAACAACAGAAAAGCCTAGCAAACATGGCATCAGCGATGGGGCCTCCTCCTCCTCTGATCGCCAAAGGCCCAAAAATGCCCAATTTGGCCACAAAGGCCTAGAAGTTCACATTTGGCCCCTAAGGCCCAAAAATTCCCAATTTGGCCCCAAAGGCCCAAAAATGCCCAATTTGTCCACAAAGGCCCAAAAGTTCACATTTGGCCACAAAGGCCCAAAAGTTCACATTTTGGCCCCTAAGGCCCAAAAGTTCACACTTTGGCCACGAAGGCCCAAAAATTCACATTTTGGCCCCTAAGGCCCAAATAAATAAACAAATAAACAAGGGAACATACCTGGGCGTAGACGCCAGTTACGGAGGCGTGAGTGTCAGCGTCCGCCGTAACATTGACTTCGTCGAGGGAAATCCCCAGAGACTCCAGAAAATCCTCATCGCTAAGATCTGAGGAAACCATGGAGGAAGGAAGCTTCGAAGCTCTGGAAATTGAGAGAATTTTGAGAGAGATCTTTGAGTGGGAAAGTTGATAATTTTGGCTATTTATAGGAAAAAAGGCCAAAAGGCGGGTCTTTTCGACGCGTCCGATTTTCGCCTTCAAAATTTATTTTTCAGACAACCACCGACTCCCATAAATCATTTTTATGGTTGTCGGTGGGGAGCAACTGTGAATATCCAAATTTTGAGGCTCAAAAGGCCTGTTTTCCTGGACCGCAAACAGTCCGGCCGAACCAGAGGCCATTCGGAAAGTTCACCGAAAGTATGCCAATATGGTACTTGAAACGTCCAAAAAATTACGAGGATCGTAGAACTGGTCCCGAAATATTTTTTTGGAGGTACGGAACTCCCGAAAAAGCCTTCGGAACGAAAGACTAGCGAGTGGACAGGATCGGGTGGCAGCGGCCGCCCTCCAGCCCGGTTTTTCCTATAATGCAGCCCCGGATCAACATTTTTAGGGACTCAGTCTGTGTTGACGGACGCTATCTTCTCCCCTACGCTCCTTGCGGTTCTTTTACTGCTTTTCTGCATTTAGTGTAGGCTTTTATTACTCTGCTGTTGTGATATTTGGTCACTTAATTAAATTAATTCTAATTAATATTCCCCAAACGAGGAGCTTAATCTGGAAGTTTCAAGCTGAAGCTAAGAAGCGGTAGCCGATTAACTCAGATAATAACGAAACCCTGCCCATTTAATTTCAGCATTTTGTGCATATTCTCTTCTACTCCAATTCTAAATTAAACTGCTGCATAAATGCATTCATGTCATCAATTTGGCAAATAAACTGCCTCAATTAAATATGATTAAGCTTAAATGCCCGGTTAATTAATAATCGTGGTACTAAAGCCTAAATCCGACAATATTGGCTAAAGTATCTGGTCAATTAATGACTATGGTATAATCGCCTTTATTTCGAACAGTCCAGCTTAAGTCCAATTAATCAATAATTGTGGCTAAATAGCCTTAATTAACCATGTTTTTTTTTCTTTTGGCAATAAATTGCCTATATTGCAATTCAATTGATCACTATAGGCAAACAAATTGCCTATAAGTAAGATCAACCATTTTTAGCGACAAATCGCTTAAATCGAAGTTTTGGCAAAATGCCTTGAATTAATCAATCTTTTGGCTGAAAGCCTTAAATCAATCATTTTGGCAATAAATCGCCCAATCAACACTTTTGGCAAACAAATTGCCTAAATCAACCCATTTTGGCTAAAAGCCTTCAAATAATCACTTTTGGCAAACCAATTGCCTAAATCACATCAACTCTTGGCAAACAAATTGCCTAAATCAATCTTTTTGGCTAAAAGCCTTAAATCAACACTTTTGGCAACAAACGCCTAATCAAATCAATCAATTCTTTGGCAAAATGCCTAAACAAAATGCACGAGGCATACACACACTCATGCATTAAGCATACCCATTCAAAGTCCTTTAAAAAAGGCCTATCGAACTACGTCGGTTTTGATCTCTCATTCAAACGAGAGTACGTAGGCACGTTTGGGATTTAACCCCGAGCGGCAAGTCGAAATCATCAAAATCACTTAAACATTTCATTGGTCCAATTACATCATTTACCCTGCAAAGCATTCATTCATTGGTTAGTTAATCAGCATGACATAGTCTCGGGATCCACCTCGGGTTCGTAGATTGTGCCTTAAACATTGAGATAATTAATCTAGTAATTAGGTTAATTAAAATGGGAGTCAACTTAGAGTTTTTTCCTAGTTTACCCAAAAATAATTAAACAAGGTGGCGACTCACACATTCACGTGCATTTCTGCCCTTAGTCATATTCATCATATGCCTATTTTTGGGGGAGGGGTTCATAGGGACCGGTATGGTGAAGACCGGTGGTGTTGAATCTTATACTTTGTCATTAGAGTGGAGACCTCTTTCTGTAAATGAGACTCATTATCTGATATGATCTCAAAAGGAACCTCGTGTCTACATATGATGTTTGTCTCGATGAATTGAGCTACTTTTTGGAATTTAGGACATGGTAAGAGGCAGCTTCTACCCATTTGGTGAAGTCATCAATGGCTACCAAGATGTACTTATGCTGATTAGAGGACTTAGGGGTGATTCTGCCAATCATATCAATTCCCCAAGTTGCGAAGGGCCAAGGTGTAGTAATAGGGTGAAGAGCTATTGGGGGCATTTTTTGGAGCTTGGCATAAATCTAGCACTTATGACATCTCTAAACAAACTTTGCGTAGTCTGATCGCATGGTGAGCCAATAATAACCTTGATTGGTGATCTTATAGGCTAAAGCCATTCCGTTCATGTGGGGCCTTCTTCTCCACCTTGTACCCATTCTATTATCTGCCGAGCTTCGTCTTCAGTATGCACCTAAGATGTGCCTGATTCCATGTTCATTTATACAGAATACCATCCTAGTAGAGATAGCCTCTCGACAATTGCCGGAGAGTCCTTTTGTCAGATTTGAAGCAACCTCAGGGTATTCTTCCTTTTCTAACTAGGTTTGAATATCCTAGAACCATGGTTTGCCATCGGTGAGCTAAAGACTGCAACAATGGGTTGGTTGTTGATGAATTTGAATATTCAAAGGCTTGATGACCATGTCAGGATTGGCATCAACCATGGAGGCAAGAGTAGCCAGTGTGTCGACAAACTGATTCTTAGCCCGAGGCAAGTAGTGAAATGACACTTCTTCAAATTGCTGAGCCAACTGATCGAGGCATCGAAGATATGGGACCAAACGCTGCTCTTTGATCTTCCATTTCTTCAAAGCTTGAGAGGCTATCGGGATGGAGTCCCCATAAACTGTTAGGCGCTTGATTTGAATGCTCAATGTCGCTTCTAACCAAATGATACATGCTTCATACTTTACTTCATTATTAGTGAGCTGGAATGTCAACTTAATACTGAAGGGCAGTCTTTCCCTGTCTGGAGTTACTATGACTACACCAGCGCTGCAATCCTGATAGTTGGTAGCTTTGTTGAAATACATCTTCCATTGGTCTGCTTGGATCGAGAGGATGTCTTCGTCGGGAAACCTGACGTCTGCTATTTGGCATCACCGGGGGATGCAGCTAGCTGATCTGCTACCACATTGCCTTTGATTGCCTTCTTCATAACAAAGCTCAGATCAAATATTGCTAAGATAGTGGCTCACTTTGCCATCTTATTGTCTAGAAATAGCCTCTCCATAAGGAATTTCAAGGGGCTCTGATTAGCGATGATATGAGTGGTGTAGAAGCAAAGGTAATGCTAGAGCCAAGCATATCTGTTCAATCTTACTGTATTTTAATTCTATAGCTAGCGTGCACTTACTAAGATAGTAAACGACATTTTCCTTGTGAGAGTCTAGCGCTTCTTGCACCAACATAGCCCCTATGGCTTCGTCGGTTACTGATAGATAGAGGAGAAATGGCTTTCCAGTCCTTGGAGGCTAGAGACCTAGAAGATTGAGTAAATATGCTTTGATCTGTTCAAAGGCTTTCTGGCACTGGTCATCCCAAGTCTTTAGAGCATCCTTTCTCAATTTCTTAAAGATTGATCCACAGGTATTTTCTAATTGTGAAATGAATCAATTAATCTCCTTTTCTATCTTCGGAGGTTGCATCTATAGGATGGCTTTAGACTTTGAAGGATCGATCTCAATCCCCCTCTTGGATACCATGTAGCCAAGAATATACTAGACGGAGCTCCAAAGAGGCATTTAGCAAGATTAAGTTTTAGGTTGTACTGGTGCAGTCTGGAGATAAATCATTCGAGGGCAAGTAAATGCCTTGGCCAGTCCCTAGTATGGACAACATGTCATCAACATACACTTTTATATCGTTGTGCATCAGATCATGAAAGATTGTGGTATCCATCCTTTGATAAGTAGCACCGACATTCTTCAACCCAAATGACATCATTCTATAACAAAAGATACCCCATTCGGTGATGAATAGAGTCTTTGACTTATTCGACGGATTGACCGGTATCTGATTATACCTTGCATACA